>NC_041394.2:135555159-135855159 GCF_900747795.2 Erpetoichthys calabaricus
AGAGTTTGTTTTTTGCTATCACTTTTTTCTCTGTTTTGCTCTCTTATAGCTATTATTTTTCATTTAGACTAGATATCTTGTGGCCTCGCAGTTAGGAGACCTGGGTTCGCTTCCCAGGCCCTCCCTGCGTGGAGTTTGCATGTTCTCCCCGTGTCTGCATGGGTTACCTCTGGGTGCTCTGGTTTCCTCCCACAGTCCAAACACATGCAGGTTAGGTGCATTGGCGATTCTGGACTGTCCCTAGTGTGTGCTTGGTGTGTGGGTGAGTGTGTGTGTGTGTGCGCCCTGCCCGGGGTTTGTTTCCTACCTTGTTCCCTGTGTTGGCTGGGATTGGCTCCAGCAGACCCCGTGACCCTGTAGTTAGGATATAGCAGGTTGGATAATGGATGGATGGATGGATAGATATGTTGTAATATTTGAAATAATGGGCTTAAAGAATAAGCATTCATAAACCCCATTTTATAGAGAACAGCAGAGACATGAGTGACACCTCTTGGCGATCATGCAACTGTGCATTAGAATCACCCGAAATATACATATTATAAACAGTATGAAAAACAAGAACAGAGTAAGATTATTTAAGAATATCTTAAAAGTGTAATGTTAAGGTAGCACCAGGATGCAAACAGATTTGAATGTAATATACAGGAGAGGACAGGCTTGGGATCGTAACCAATAGGCTAAGAGAGAGATCACTAAAACCATTTTGTACCCAAGAATCACAATCGAAAAACAAAAGCAGTAAGTCAGAAGCTGTGAAGTCAATTAAGTAAATAATAAAAGAAAATGCACACAGTTTTTTTTACAATACATCAAAACTGGATAGTTACAGTTCTGTTATATCATTGCATAATTGCTGAGATACAGGTAACTTCTCTGACCACTCTCTGTAGCAACCACCAACGCAAAATAGCTACTGCAAGACAAAAAAGCAGTGTGGCAGTAAACAAAACAAACAATGAGTTGTTTAAAACATAATTAATACCACAATGAACATGAATAATTATATTTCACAGAGAAAAAAAATGTAAATAATAGCTTAAATAACAAAAACAATTAAAAGGACTAAACATTAAGAAAGAAAAAGAATGAATTTTTATCCATCTAACACACATATATTCTTGCTTTATTGAGTAAAAATGTGTTAAGGTCAGAGTCTAATTAAAGTAAAAAAATGATTTGAGACAAAAACCTTTGACCTAAGTGAGCCCTGAGAACTGAAACTGAAAATGCTGTACTTACCGTCGATCTCGCAGATAAGTTGAGTGTGATTTTTAAGCCAAAAATTACGAAATGTGTTATGACCCGCGTATAAGTCGAGGGTAAAACTTGACAGCTATCAGAGATAGAGGGCGACAATCAGCTGTTAATGGTGACAAAACTCACTGTCACGTCACAGGCATTCCCTCTGTGCTTGGAGAAATGCTAGACTCGTTGACTCGGCAACTAATCCTTGCGTGTGTTGCGAAATGTAAACAAATATAAACAAAGGCAAGATGGTATCGACATGTCACAAGGGAGCGAAGCAAGTGCAGATAAGAAAACACTCGGCAGACGATGTTTTGCACATTATCGCTGAGTCGGACTCTGATTTTTCAGAATCGGATTTTACTGACAGTGATCAGGAATCGAGCAAGAGAGTGAGAAGCCGGCATCAGCTGATCAGACACCAGCCAATGCCACGCCAGCTGAATGCATTCGCACAGCCGATGCACCTACGGCAAGGTTCGCGTGGGAGGAATACCCAGACATTGATCCGTGGGAGCCGAACTGGCTACCGGACTTCACAAGACAGCATGGCTTGCTGTTGGACACTACAGATCACCCGCTGCTGGACTACTTCAGGCTGCTTTCTCCTGATGCTGCTTTTCAGCTACTGTCAGACGAGACAAACATGTAGGCAGAGAAATATTATGAATCGCGGGCTGCGCTTGCATCACATTGATAGCGTGCGTTGCCTTGGTTCTTTTGATTCCAAATCTGGTTGCACGTGGCAGCTAATGGTATGTTTGTTATCCAAAACCTGCAAAAGCGAATGCTCAAATTCAAGTATTTCACAGTTTAAAGAATTATTTAATGAAATTAGAAAAAAACTAGCTAATCAGCAATAGTATTGCTGGCTTATAATTATTTCAAAGACCATGGGAAACGGCAGATGACCGGTGACTTAACACTGTGAAGCGTTGAGTGTACAATGTCATTACCCAAATTCTATGGACAATTGTGTTGCCCCGTGGATAAGTCGACCCTGTTTTTTTGAATGAATTTTAAGGCATAAATTTCTCGACTTATACGCGAGTATAAACGGTATTATTTAACTTAAAATTCAGTAGGAAATGTATGTGTGGGTTTGTTGAGAGGGAGCAGGTGTTTCATTGCCTAAAGGTTTTGAGGGTCACCACTCCATAAAATATAAATCTTATTTTACCTATGCTGATTATTTTTAATGGGGGCCCAGGGTGTAATGTCTAAACTTCTTTACCTCTAACCATTAAAATTCCTTTGGGTATGTAGCCAACACTTTATTCCATTATTATGCTACTGTATCACTTCTTTGCAGCCCACATGTTATTCTGTTATTATGCTACTGTATTAATTCTTATTGGAGTGTACTTCTCACCCTCTTATCTAAATAATGCACTTAGTGCACGGTGGTAAATAGAAATGTCAGCCAGAGAAGCAACTGGTTAAAGCTCAGTTTAATATTACAATATTAAAACCAGTAATATCAAATAATCTTATATGCCAAAGTGAAAAAAAGTTCAAGATGAGGCAATCCACACCATACGACCTGGTAGTTCTAGATGTTTGGTCTGCTAGATGGCTTTCTTCTTGTGTTGCTGTTTGGTGTCTCCTATGCATGATCACCTCTTTCTAAGTGTGGTCTGGTCATCTTGTCCCTGAGGGGCTCATAAATCTTTGTCTGTCTTCCAATGCACCACTTGACTTCTGTTGCAGGGCTAAAATTAGAGTTTCCTGTCTTCAGAGATTGTCATGTTTTGACTTTCAGAGTCCACAAGACTAACTTACGAATCAGAAGTGACTACTGCAGCAAAAGTACTTGTGTAATTTTTAGTATGGTCAGTTTAGATTTAAGTTGAGGTTTAGGTAGACTATATTATTCCAGAGGGAAACTTGTTTGAAGCAGGAAAACACAAAAACAGAAGACATTGTTACAGAGATGCAATACATAAAAAAGACACAACATTTTACAACCAATGTTATTTCATAAACACACACTCAAGGTCAATACAAAGACAAATAATTACTTTCAACACTACACAAAATAATAATGCAGAATTTAAGATTTACCAGCATCCCTACAAGGAACAGAATTTAAAATTCTTATAGCTCTAGGAATTAAATAGTTCCTAAATCTGTTGCTCTTTACCTTTGGAAACCTAAATGTGCAGCCTGATGAAAACAGCTGGAATAATTTTACTGCAAATTTTTATAATGCTGTTAAGATTATTTATATTGTTATTGCTGAAGGTGCACCATCAGGTAAAAACAAATGTAACAATGGATTCAATAAAGGACTTATAAAGAAGTGTTATTATAGTTTTGTTCACTTTAAAACAGTTGAGCTTCATAAGAAAGAAAAGTCACAACTGCCCTTTTTTAGAGATTTGCACTGTGTTAAGATCAAAGTTTAGTTTGTTATCAATGCTTTTTCCAAGATATTTACCATCTCCACGGTTTCCCCTTTAATTAAAGTTGACATAGTGAATGGTGGAGAGCACTTGAAATCTGCAGCCATATTTTTTGTCTTAGAAATATTAAGTTGTAAATTAGAGTGATCACACCATTGTACAAACTCATTGACAATAGGTTCATGGCTGTCTTCCGTATCTTGTAGAAGACTCGCAATGACAGAGTCATCTGCAAATTTCAGGATATGCCTATCCTTGTGTAAACTCCTGCAGTCATTTGTATACAGGATAAACTAAAGAGGAAATGAACAACAACTTTGCAGAGTGCCCACAGATGTACTTAGCCCATCAGAGAAACAGCCATTGACACTCCTCATTGTGTTCTGTTTGTTAAAAACTCTAGAATCCACCCCACCAAGTTAGGCTCCAAACAGATTTGATTAATCTTGCATGTTTGTTTGATCCTTCCAAGTGCTTATACAATAAATTCAAAAGTACTGCTGTGGCATCCTTCACACCTGTCTTTGCTCTGTATGCAAATTGGTCAGGGTCCAGAAGAGCCTCATTCTTGTTACGTAGTTGTTTCTTAATTAACTTCTTAAAGGATTTCATGATTTTAGAAGTTAATGCCACTGGTCTAAAGTCACTTAATGCTTTGGGGTGTGCAGTTTTTACTAATGGAATAACACTTGCTGTAAATCCAAGGACATTTCATATATGAAGTGGAATATTGGAGAGAGCAGTGCAGTAATGAAGCAGACAGCCATTTATTCCATCTGTAACCATGCTCGCTCGATCTCACACTCACACACAAGACTGCTGTATTTTTTATTATAGGCCTCACAGGAGTTCAGCGTAACATGTATGAAGAACACACCTGTGTCAGCCACTATAGGTGGAAGAGACAGGACTGGCATGAAGATTCATTCCCAGGTATAAAAGGTACTTCCTGCTCAGTCATGGAGGAGAGTGCTTTTCGTATAGTTAATTCAGATAGTATACCAATAATAGTGGCTTGTGCTTTATTTATATATGTTTTGTTTATTTTATATATATTGATGTAGATATCTCCTAGTTAAAGTATAGTTTTGGTGGAGGTACTTATTCTGTATAGTCTGGGTTTGCGGTGCACTTTTTGTTTTTCTTGTGTATATAATGTTTTTTCTTTTCGTCTTGTAAATATTTGTTGGGATTTATTGAAAGGACTTTGCTTTCTGTAGTTTCTTCCCAATTGTATTTTTGTCTTTGATTATTTTTATTTAGGGACAGAGGATGCACAAACCAGTGTGTTTCTTCATGCCAGTCCCAAGCCTGGATAAATGGGGAGGGTTACGTCAAGAAGGGCATCCGGTGTAAAATGTTTGCCAAATCAATATGTGGACAACAATACAAATTTCCATACCAGATCAGTCGAGCTCCGGGTTAACAACGACCACCACCAGTACTGTTAGCCAACAGGGTGCTGGCGGAAATTGGGGTACTGTTGGCCGAAGAAGAAGGAGAAGGAGAAGAAGAGGGGGGAGACATGTCCGGACGCAGGAGGAGAGAAGAAAAGTAAAGAGAGTGGAACTGAGGGTAGGAACTTTGAATGTTGGCAGTAAGAACTGGTAAGGGGAGAGAGTTAGCAGATAAGATGGAGAGAAGGAAGGTTGATATATTGTGCGTGCAAGAGACTAAATGGAAGGGGAGTATTTTTGGCTGTTGGAGCGCAGTCAAAGACAGTTTTGGCAATATGGTTCCTAAGAGGTTGTAGGGAATCGACTCTCCAAGCTGTTCCAATGGAGTGGATCCAGGAGCAGCCCATGCAGTTTCAGAACATCTCTGGGTATATCAAGGTGGTAGAGACACTCTTATGACAGTTGTGACAAGAAGAGACCCGAGTCATTGCAAAGGTTTGGAGCAGCCACCCGTTTAATCTGATTCCTGGCTGCAAAAAGTAAAAGTTGCAAGCAAGTAGTAGTTACAAGCCAGAGTTCAAAACAGAACTGCCCTCCAGGGGAAAGGAGTGAGGTTCTATAAGGTCAGGGGGAAGTGATGTCATCTTCGGGGCCGGGAACGGAAGTGGCGTGTCCCGTGGCAAGGCAGTGGTTCCTAGTGGGATTTCCTGAGAAAGGTCTGCAGGGAACTTAGAAGGAGCGTTATTGCATCCCGCCACCCCCTGGGCAGATGTGTTACCATTATTCTCCAAGCCCTTCAGCTGCCTCCTAATCACACATGTGTGACACAGTTCATCTCCAATCAAGAGGACATGGATCAGCGAATGGAGCAGCATCTCAAGAGTTTGCAGCACCAGCTCTCCCAATTGCAAGGACAGGTGAAGTTGGTCCAACAGTCCCAGTCCTCAATTCCAGATGAACCTGAAGAAAGAATCAGAGACTTGCCTATAAGAGCATAGAAGTATCCTCACTTGGTGCCATTCCAGAAACCAGAGAATATCAAATGTTAACTGTCTACTTTTGAGCAGATGGCTACAGTGCGAGACTAGCTAAAATCAGATTGGGCAATCTGACTGGATTGGGGAGACAGAATGACAGTTTTGGCCATGCCACTGGATGTATCCCTAAAATACGACTCAATAAAAACTACCATTCTATCAAAGTATGAAATCAACACAGAGACTTAGTGGGTAAGATTCTGTTCTGTCAAATGGGAAGAAGGTCAGTCCCTAAAAGAACTTCAGACACTATTAACTGAATTATGCACAAAGTGGTTATAGCCAAATAAACAGTAGGCCAAATAATTGACTTTATTGTATTGGAGCAACTTTTACAGGTTTTTGACAACAAACTTTAGGACCTGGGTTAAGGAGCATCATCCAAAGACCTCCAGGGAAGTGACCCAACTTGTTGAGATCTTTATGTCTTCCCATTGTCCAAGAAACCTGAGAAAAGTCAATTCTGGGTCCAGAATGACAGTCAAGCCCTCGGTTTGATTTGGACCATGGTTCTACCAGTATAGTCAGCCCAACTACAAAGTCTATAAACAGGGAACATTGAGTTTGCCATGGTTGTGGACAGAAAGGCCACATGGTTAGGTTTTGTTCTGAACAGATGAAAAGAGACAAAACTTTGTTTTATCCCTTGCTCCTTACCTGAGAAGAAGATTCCTTTTGAGAATAGGGGGAAAGGAGTAAGGATTACTGTGGTGGGCAAACAGTACAAAACACTTATAGACATTGGATGCAGCCAGACTTTGGGGAGGAGAGATTGTTTACTGAAGAGCATGGTAATGAGGTCACCTAACCGCTCGTCAAAGTTAGCCTAGACATACAAGGTTTGGGTTATGAGTTGCCAATGGGTGTCGTTTCCAATATGCCTTACCCAGTACTGCTAGGGTTGGACCTCCTACAGGGTACTCTGCATGCAGAGATTCTGGTGGTCATGAGGACACAAGCAGCAAAGCAAAGTGCCCAGGATGGTTGGGACTTGCTGCTGTTTGGGAAAGCTGATAGTACAGGTATGGTCAATAAAGCATGGAGTCAGCGGAGGCAAGAGAAGCTCTGAGGCATTCCTCCAAAGCACGGAAAACCCATACTGCCTTTGAACATCTCATGAGATATTTGTGAGCAATGTGGCTTCTGCTCAGCAGGATGACCTAAGTCTGCATACATGCTTTGACAAAGCCACAAAGATGTTACAAGCTAAAACAAGAGAGCAGTTTGTCATCAGGGATAACATTCTCTGTCACCAAGACGAGCATAGGCAGAGACTGGTATTGCCTTCTAGTCTGCAAAAAAGATGAAAGAACAGATAAGAGAAAGAATGAAAATGAAAGAATGGAAGTTAATGGATGGAGAGAAGGGCAGGAGCAAGAGAGCCAGAACAACAGAAGGATCAGGCAGATGAGAATGTGAGCCCTAGGAGAGAAATGTGTGGCCAGCGCTTGAGGGAGCTGAGGGTTGCTCCTGTTGAGCATGGGAGCCACAGCAACCACAGTACTCTGGAGGACTCCTTGTAAGGTCGGAGATGGCAGCAGAAGTTGAAACAGCAGAGACTTGGTGGCATCACTTAGAATGCCATGGGATGAGCAGTGTGGACGCAACCAAGAACTGAGGGTTGTCTCTGCCTGTTGGATGACGCCTCATCATGCAACAAGATCCAAATAGGATAAGCCGGAGTGACTGTCAGTTTTAAAGGGATGCACCAGATGTAGTTTCTTCCTAATTGTATTTTTATTAGGAAGACTACACTTTTTGTGTATATTCATTTTTGTCTTAATTTTCCTTTTGGCACTGGCAATAATCACTGTAAATATTATTCCCCTTTCTGGGACATTGATTTATGTGTGTTTGTGCATATGTAAATAAAACCCACTATTTTCCTTTGTAAGTACCATCTTTTTGTGTCTGTGTCTCCATCTCTGACATCTCTCATGTCTGATCCCAGTTGGTCCCGAACTACAAGATGCCCAGTGTGTAGTTGGATGACAACCTTGCCACTATACACGGAGTATCACAGCCAATTATTACAGTGATTGTGTTCAGCACATAAGAGGCATTTTGTCAGTTAATTTTGATTACCTTAATTCCTGAGTATAATTCTAGTCCCCATGCAGCAGGGATAACTGATCTCTGCCTATTTCTGGTGGGCCAATCTGGACAAAAGTCCAAGGCCAGTTTTTGATCCCAGTCAATCCCTGGTCCTTTGGATTTATAAAACTTTGATCGAGACAAGCATTAATACACAGTTACTATAAATCTAGAGTGTGAATTTATAAAATTAATTAAAATGTATATATCGATAAATTCAAGGACCTGATTTTTTTTATCTGAAATTGGACCTAAGATAAAAGGATGTAGGTCCATTCTGGCTAAATCACTGTTTTAAGTAAAAATTATTAATGGATTTCAGTGGCTATTTTGGTTATTTTAATAGAATCTCTACAAACTAATTAATGAAGATGCAATAGATAATGCAGGTAAATCAATCACAATATACTACCAACATTCCTTTTGAACCCTCAATAGTTTGTATATGAATAAACTACATCTTGAGTAGATGTAAAAATCTTGAAAATAGCACCGTCATTTCATAATATCAACATTAAAAATGGATGGATGGATGGAAATATGTTTTTCTCATTTGCGACAGTAATCCTGACAGATTCTAATCTTGTAACTATCAGTCAGCAACTAGATTTAGGCATTGAACAATATTAATAAAACACATTATTATTTCAAGAAAAATCATAAATTGTGTTCCTGAAATGATGTTTTATAATAACTACAACTAATATACAATAGAGTAATCCCTCCTCCAACGCGGGGGTTGCGTTCCAGAGCCACCCGCGAAATAAGAAAATCCGCGAAGTAGAAACCATATGTTTATATGGTTATTTTTATATTGTCATGCTTGGGTGACAGATTTGCGCAGAAACACAGGAGGTTGTAGAGAGACAGGAACGTTATTCAAACACTGCAAACAAACATTTGTCTCTTTTTCAAAAGTTTAAACTGTGCTCCATGACAAGACAGAGATGACAGTTCAGTCTCACAATTAAAAGAATGCAAACATATCTTCCTCTTCAAAGGAGCAAACAAATCAATAGCGCTGTTTGGCTTTTAAGTATGTGAAGCACCGCGGCACAAAGCTGTTGAAGGGTTAGGGTTAGGGTCAGGAGCAGAGAGAGAGAGAGAGAGATAAAAAAAATCAATACGTGCCCTTCGTGCTTTTAAGTATGCAAAGCACCGTGCAGCATGTCACTTCACGAAGCAGCTGCACAGAAGGTAGCCAACGTGAAGATAATCTTTCAGCATTTTTAGACGAGCATCCATATCGTCTAGGTGCGCGAACAGCCCCCCTGCTCAATCCCCCTACGTCAGGATCAGAAAAAGTCAGCGCAAGAGAGAGAGAGAGAGAAAAGTAAGCTGGGTAGCTTCTCAGCCATCTGCCAATAGCGTCCCTTGTATGAAATCAACTGGGCAAACCAACTGAGGAAGCATGTACCAGAAATTAAAAGACCCATTGTCCGCAGAAATCCGCGAACCAGCAAAAAATCCGCGATATATATTTAAATATGCTTACATATAAAATCCGCGATAGAGTGAAGCCGCGAAAGGCGAAGCGCGATATAGCGAGGGATCACTGTACTGTATTCCTTGAGACACATATGCTTGAAAGAGAGATAATAAAAAATGAGAGTCAGAAAAATTCTTAATTACATAAACCCTGCATTTTATTACAATAACCAATGAGCACTAATACACCAGTACAGCATTAAGTCCTAAACCTATTGACTATACAGTAGCCCTCACAGAGGTAGTACTGCCTGAAGCATGGAGTGGGATTGGGATGATTTATGTGACTCAGAGGTCACTCCTGTGGTTCAAAATTTACCTTATGGCAAGGAAGCGGAGTAGATGAGATCCAGCTAGAAAGGCTGAACTCACTGGATATTGCAGGGATGTCTTAGCTAAAAATCTTCTTAGTTAGATAGATAGATAGATAGATAGATAGATAGATAGATAGATAGATAGATAGATAGATAGATAGATAGATGTTGTGATTTTTTTAGGTTACAAAAAAGTCCTATTTGTAATTATTGTGGGTACAGGGTACATTCGTAATTTTTAGAGACATTTTGCAACACAAGTCAAGCACTTTTGTAACATGCCAAAAAAGGGGCATTTTTATAAAACAACTGTCAGTTCTGTAATATGAAAATTGAACATTTTTTTGAATTTTTGATCTTCTACATTTGTCGAGAACCATTATTAGAACATTATTTGATCAAATCATTTTTCATAATTAGCATTTCATCTTGCTATTCAATTCAATGCTCTGATGCATGTTGATGTTTATATCTGATATTTTTATTTCTGTATTTGTAATATTTTTTAATTTATAAATTGTTCATTGATACATTCCTACTTCTTGTAGTTTGTGTCAGCTGCGTGATTGTACTTTATAATGCTGTAATTTTATTCTGTAGTAAATACTCAGAAAGAAACAGAATTAAAATGAAACAGTGAAATGCTGACCAAAAGCAGAGGCAGGTGCTAGTAGAAATATTTCCATATGAAGAGGTGATACCTTGCAGTCTGATAGAAAGGTAGCTATGCTGACCTTACCTTTTAAGTGAATGTCAGGAGACTGCAGTCTAGAGTCTAGACAAAATTTGCAGGGCCTATCAGGGAACAATCTGACCAGATGATCCTAAATTTCTGCACTCCTTTTGCACTTAAAAACACCTACATCTGTTACAATGTTTCTGATTGTACTATAGTAAAAGTATCTTTTATTTAATGGTAAATATCTAGTTCTTCAAGGACCAAAATAGGTCGAGAACAGTCTCAGTTAGGAAATGTATATAATGCAATGGAGGATAATATTAAGAAATGTGAAAAACATACAGAATTAAATTGAAAAAATGTGATCATAAATGTAAATTATAAAAGTGCCATAAGGCAAATAAATACTGTAGTAGAAATGAAATGTTCTTTAAAAATAACAGCCATTCAATTAAAGTTTCTGAGAAGAAATGTATCTTGCAGAGTTCATCTCTGATATTGCTGCAAAGACAGATCTGCATGTCACCAGCTCTGCTCAGGCATTCAGTTGACCAACATCTGGAAGCAAGATCGCTTATTCAACATACCAGGTATACAGATATACAATCAATCATATATTATCAAACCTAGTTTCTCTCTATTAATAAATTATATGAAATTAAACTCTTTGCCTTACTATATTCTATTCATTAATAATAATTACAATACAATAATTATCCCAAATAAACAGTACTTAAAAGTTAATGAGTACAATATTGTTGTTCCATACAATTACATCTTAACTTTAGAGATGGGTTATAAAATCAGCAAAAACAAAGACCTGGTGTTGTGAGCTTGCTAGAGAGCATCAAGGATATATTTTATGGGCAAAAATAAATATTAATAACTTTGATGTTCATATGAACAAAGCACATTTACATAGTAAAGTCATGAAAATGATACCTGGAGATACAAGAATGGTGGATGTGATAAATGAGTGAATTTATTTTAACTGTGATGTGTCCACATGAAAGTTAAGTTATCAGCATGTTGTTTGCATGTTATCTACATGGACCTCCACTTGATGTGAAGCTTATGTTAAAGTGATCCGTTGTGAGTGTTTGTGTAGGACTATATTGTGCTGTTGACTGAAATCCCATTCAGGACTCATTCATACTTCCAGTGATGCCAGGAAAGATTCAGACCACGAGACTCTCAATAAGATTAGAAATGCACAATTGGATCCTGATAAAATGAACTCTGCTACTTGATGGGATTCAGGCCTGCTTCCTTGGCTATTTTTGAAGTGAGTGTTATGATTGAATCACAACAATCCTGATTTTGCTCCCTTGCTTTTGAACCAAGACACTGTCTCTGTTTCCTGTTTTGTAGATTTATTTGCCCCAGGTTCACCTTCAGGGCAAACTTTTTTTTCTTTTATTGTGCCTGCTTTGATTTTTTGTGTGCTTTCTTTTTTTAATGCTCTTAAATATTTAAACACTCAATGAAGTTTGCTTGTTTTCAGTGAGTCAGAATTTTTTAAATGGTTTACCCTCTTTCCGTTTACTGACTTTGAATGTTGTACATATGTCTTTTGAGTTTGCGTCCAGGCTAAATGAGGTAGTGAGGCCTATCATGTTGGTGCAAACTTGAGAAAAGAGCAGGCCTGGCTTGTGTTTCTTAGGCTTGCCTCTATTTTGAGTTTGTGAACGAGCAGGATTACAACAGAGGGCAGCATTAGGTCTTGGAGTTGAAACGTTTACAGACATATGCAACATAATTGTGTGTGAAAGGTATTATTCTTGAAGACTGAAAATGAACTGTGCTCATTCCAGTACATAAATGAAATCTTGATTCATTGAAGTGTTCATCATATTAAGTGGTCAAGTGTTGGGGCAAGTAATGAAGATAGCTGAGAGAGTACTAGAGAAAAGAATTATAGATCAGATGAAAGATGATGAATAATGAAGTTTGCTTTCATGTCCCTGAGAAGAGAAAACAGGGATGCAGGAAAAGCAGCAGCCAAATGGAAAGAAGTAGCATTATGTATTTTTAGACCTAGAGAAGGCATTAGACAGGGTACCATGAGAGAAGGTGAGGTGGGTAATGAGAAAGGCGTAGTCAAATGGTTAATGTCTGCAGTAATGTTGCTGTATAAGGGAGCACAAATTGTCAGATGACAGAATTCAAAGGTTGAGATAGCGATTGGGTTGGTGATCAAAGAAGTATGTGAAGGACTGCAATGAGAACTCTGGTACGCTGATCTTGCTTTGATGACACAAGAGAAGCAGAATTGAAGGAGAACATACTGAAATCGAAAGAAAAACCAAGATGATGGTTGTTGACAAAGGAGCATGGTGTGTCAGAAGTGGGCACATAAAAGATTTAGTGTTGTGAAAGGGTGGTCTACAGGTGACAAGTACTACCTTTTTTTTGTAGAAAATGTGTGAGAGATGTGAAAAATGCTGATATAAAATAGTAGGTGTAAATTTAGATATTTGCATGTGAGATTTTTTTTTTCGGGGAAATGAGAGAAGTTTAACTACTTAGGTAACATGTTGACCAAGGCTATTATAGTTAATGAAAACTAAAATCAAAACTGAAACTATTATTAAAAAAACATTTTTGTAAAAACCGAAATAAAATAATTAACAAAACCGAAATGAAAAACCAAAACTAAACGAAACTATTAAAGTAGCTGCAAAGACTACATGTAACTAAAATAAAGTAATAATTTACTAAAAAAATTTTAGTTTTTGTTTTTGAATGAATATTCTTGCTGTTAGTTTTTAACCCTTATAACGTTTAACTCTAAAACTGAAAGTCATCCACCATGAGCCGCCCGCACATATATGTTCATCCAGTGAACGGCGGCTGGTGAAGGTGGCCGGGTGTTCACACAGCATTTGCGGTGACAGAGCAAGCTGAATACGTGGGTAAAGCATGCGGAATAGAAAGCGATTTACGCCTTTCTTTGCACTTGTTGTATATCAAGATGTAATTCAAACGCCTGAAACTGGAATGTGGTGGTCAACAAAATCTTTACCATATGGACAGAAAAATCATTTCAGTTTATTTCTCAAATGCCTGCTTTTTGTTGACAGTAAATCACCTGCCACTTCGCATACAAAGTATACAGAAAGTACAGTAATCATCATTCGACCTTGAGATTTTGATGAATTTTGATATTTTAGACCTTCCCGAGTCTGAAAATACAGTTTTTTGGAATTATGTCTGTGTGTGTGTAAACACGATAACTCAAAAACGCAACTAGATAGATTGATGAAATTTGGCATGTGGTTGTTACCACAGAATTGTAAATCTGTATTAACTTTTGGGCCAAATCCATCAACCGAAAGTGGTACTTTAATTGAACACATACTCGATTTTTTTTTATTCATGCAGCTGCAGAGTCCGATTTAATCAACTTTACTTTAATAATAATTGTTCAATATATTATTAATTTGATTTGATATTGATGGTTCTTTAATTTACATAATATAATCATTGTCTTGCGGTTTACTCCTCAAATATCCATCCCCATATCTGAGTACACGAGAAAATCGAAGGGAGACCACTCCCGATTTTTGAAAATAAAACGGCACAGATCAAGGGACTAACAAGGTCATCATACAAGATCAGCATATTGTTGCTAACCAATCAGTTTTGCTTTAAAAATGTCATTTAACAATGAAGAGATACAAACCTTGTAAAATTCCAGAGTTGGCAATGTCTCTACTGAACTACAGGTAGGTAGGCGAAGAGAGTCTGCCAAGTGATGAAAAGCTAAACATACTAATGTGTTTTGTTATTTATTCCATATTTATAAATGTATCTTTTATAGTTCATATTCACAGCTCAAAATACCTGATACTGTGAAAATAATCCAGTAACACAATTATGTTTTAAAATATCTGTCCCCATTTTTTCAATGTTTCACTCGTCTCAAAATAGATTTGAAATCATCATATTCTTTTTGTTCTTAACATCAGCCATATCATTCATATTGCATACCAAGGATTTTTCCTGCTTTGCATCCAAACCTGCTTGGGTAAGCTCCAGGTTCCTGTGATCCTGCTCTGAATAAACAGGTTTACATAATGTATATATTGTTCTTAATCTCAGATCCTGTCTCTGTTTTTTTGTGCCTGTCCATACTCTTATTATCTGCTCTTGCTCTGCTTATTATGGGTTTACTGTTCTTATGGTGGGCTATTCAAGTCTCACTGCCCCTAACCTTGACACTACATGCTTGTTTTTCTTTATTTCCCTCAATACAGCTAGGTGGGGTCTGCACACTGATTCAAGCCTAAGACCCCTGTTCTTGCTTAGCCCCTGTGATTTTCATGGTCACACCTGTCAGAACACAGTAGATTTTGTTTTCTAACTTTCGATATCTTTCCAGGCCTGCAGATGGCAAAATTCTGTCTATAAATTGTTTGTGCCTGAGATGGAATCAGAGATGAATATGGCCGGTAGAAAATAACAAAGCCCAGTTTTTGAGATTTTTGAATGCAATATTGAAGGCATTCATTATAAGCACTTTGTCATTGGAGCAGGATATGTTGTGTGCTGTAGACATTTAGAGTAAAAAACCCTCACACCTTAAAATTCACCTAAATTTCATTACAAATTGACCCATTCTGGGCAATAAAAGGAAAAGAAAAAAGGTGCCAATATTCAGCGCAGATTTGTTCAGCACAAATGACATAGAAAATATTTTGAAAATCATAAAATTGTGTAAAATTGTTCATTTTCAGTATCTGGTTTTGATTATGCTTGTTTTTATCAGACAAAAACAAAACCAAATAGTAAACTGTGTCGTGTAGTGTAGTAAGCTTCCACTAACATTAAACTCGTATTATATCCAAACCCATTAAGTGTACACTTCTGTCTCATTGTGACACAAAAACTAAACTCCATAGTAGCTCTTTAACCATACTATAATTACTAAAACTGAAACTAATATATATAAAAATAAAATAGAAATGTCTTTGTAAAATAAAAACTAAACTAAAACTAAAAATACACTATGAAGAAAAACTAAAACTAAGCTGAATTTCCAAGTAAGGTCAGAAAAAATATAGAAATAAAAACTAATATAAAAAGGCAAAACTATAATAACCTTGATGTTGACTGCAGATGGGGATATGGGTACAGCAGTAATAGCAGGGCCAAGAGGTGTATATAAAAATTACAGGACCTGTCTCCTATTCTAAAACTCTAAACACTTAAAATTTCTAAAAGCTCTATGAATAGTTGTATGCTCTGTAGAAGTGAGACAAGGCCAGTGAAACGAGAACATCAATAAGAACAGCAATAAGAATGATGTGTAATACAGTATGTCAGAGAGTGACAGGAAGATAAATGCCATGTTAAAAGAAATGCTTATTATGAAGGCAATAGGAGTTTTTCTGGGAAGAAGCAAACTGAGGTAGTTTGGGTATTTGGAGCAAAACCCAGATGGTTTTAGCTGAAGAGTTACACCAAGATGGAAGTGGAGGAAATGAAGCCGAAAAAGATCTGGTTGGAGGTGGTGGCTGATAATATATAAAGAATGGGTCTCATCCCAAAGAATACCCAAGACCACAGAGAATGGAAGAAAAAGATGTATGGGCAACTGGCTAAACTGGGTAAACCTGGAAAATGGAGGTTAAACTAGATGATGAGGATGATGATGCATTATACTATCATTCTCTACTATTGTATATAATGTTGTGATGATGTAATGTTGTATTGTCAGCTTTATTTTAGTATTATATCTATGGCTGTAACATCAAATAAGATTTTCTAGCAGTCACAACTGGCAATAAACTCTAAATAGTTCACATTTACTTAATCAAACTTATATAACTTATATAACTTCTTAAAATTACTAGGGAAGTTAAGAATACTGTAGGAGGCATGGCCTTTAACTATAGGGCATCCTAATTTTGTCAAGATCTACCTGCCAATATAACAGATGTCTCATCTGTCTCAGCATGCAAATCAGTTTGAGCAGCTGGTAAGGTTGTTCTTATTGTGCTTTAATAATAGTAGCAATTGTCATCAGCTGTTGTATGTCCTTCCTGTTCCTTTTCTCCTTTCAGTGTTTTAGACTTGGGCTTGTTACTTTTAACTTTCTTGACCTTGCAACAGGACACGAGATTGGATGAAAGTCAAGACCATCACCAAAACCTGAACTAGTTTCATACCCTTGTCCAACTGCATCAAAATCATGAATATTTGCCATGTCCCTGTCATATCACCATCAGCAGCTTTAGGTAGCTTATTTAAAAATACAAATGTATATATTTCAATTTATATTATACATTAGATTTTTTTGTTGAGCATGGTGTTTTTATTAAATGTTATTTTGTGTTTTGCTTTATCAATATCGTATTTGTAAATGTGCATCACACAAGATAACAATATCCATCCATCCATTTATTTTTCTAGCCTGCCTATATCATAATTTTACAGTACGTGAATTTACATTCTACATTTTACAAAACCATGCAAAGACTATTGCTTTAATAAATAATTCATACGAAGCTCCGGAATAAGATTCAAGGCAATGCTCTAATTCAAAATGACAGAATGTTTGTCTGCCTACTTATGGTGATATATATTCATGTTATTGTCACAAGCATTCTGTTCAGCAGAGTTACACCTGGGTCAAGAGTGAGACACGTAGAATGCAAAATTCTCAGCAATGGAAAGTTTCTTTTAACTTATTATTTTTACAAGTATGTAGGGGATATAAAATGTTTTTTCAGGATATAAAAATGTTCTTTCATTGCTGTTAACACATTCACCATTTTTGATTGTAAGTTTCAATATTTGTTGTATTATCGCATCATTTCTCTGGCCAAACTTGTAATGTGTGATCTACCTCTTATTCTGTACAGTAAATTAAGTTTTCATGTTGATACCATTTTAAATTCTAGACTGCACTGCTGTACAGGATGTAGTGTTTCTATTGCACAGAGCAGGGTGAGTCCTAGAACATGCTGCGTTGCCAGTTACATGAGCATTTCCTTCTGCAAAAAAAGTCATACAGTACTCTCATATCAGGTGACATTAACACATTGTTACACTGAGTATTTAACAGTTTGTTGTTTAAACAGTTGTTAAAGCCTCTGAAAGACTGGCATCTGAACCAATTATTGCTTTCTGATAATGACAATGCTCAAAAAAAAGGAACTTTTTAAGTGTGTATACATTGAATCTTGGCTGTTTTTCAGATATAACTGAATGTGATTTTCATAACAAATTAATAATGTTATTATTTTGCAGATATTTTATATTTTAAAATGAGTGGATTATTTAAGATGTTATATTGCTTGTTGTTCATATTTTTTTCCCTATAAACATGGACCCAAAGATGTTTTCTCATGTGCTGCCTTTAGTGGAACAAAATATATTACTATTTCACACATTTTCTAGAAAATCAGATGGGTTAGCAAAACTTCCAAAATTCTGCTTTAAAAATATATACTCCGATGCTATTTTCTATTTTATTTACAGGGATATAAAGCCAATACCAATGGATTATTGCTCTTTCAATTAGTCTTTTAGGTAGCTCATTATCCTTAGAAGGATGGCTCACTGTTGCTGCAGTAGTTTATATCCATATGCGACTTTGGTGGGCTTGCCATTTTTATCGTTACCCCTGCAGCTGGCAATAAAGCTGCTTATTTGTATGATGGAATGCCAACTAATAGTGTTGATGACTCTTCCTCAGGTTTATACAACTTGTCAACACAATTACGATACGGATATAAACATTAAAAATTCATTGGAACTCAAAGCCAATGAACACCAGTGAGTTGTTACAATACATTATATGTCACCACTGATTCATAATAATACGACATCTTTTTTTTTAAGTTGGGATTTTTTTTGGTGGGGCAATATGAAAAATTAATATTTTTCCATCAGTGTTTGGCAAAAAATTGTACTAACATTTTTTGACGAATGTGCTTGTGGAACTAAGTAGTCTAGTAGTCTAGTAGTCTAGACTATTCATAAAGCATTAGAAGTTTCAGTACAGAAGAATAGTATAGCATAACATTTACTTTATTGTCAGATTACAAATTGCAGACTTTTAGACTCCATATTACCTCAACATTTTCTTTGGGTAAAATATGACTGATAGTTTGATATCCCCTTTCATACCATGTGGGGCAGCACAAAGCTTCTAAGCAGTCAGACTATGCCATGCGTAGAATTCACACTAAAACAATGGCGTATGGACAAAAGTGAAAATGTGCGTATGCATAAAAAAATCCAGATGCATAAATCTCTGCGTACGTCAACTTCCACGTTCTTCCACTACATAAATCCTAGTCAGCATGAAAAGTAATGCACGTGCCTGCCGCGACTCCCCAACTCCTCCCAGAATTACGCCTCTTTGAATAAACAAATCAATATAAATAGCCCTTAGGTTTAGCGTTCTGTGAAAAGACAATGGCAAAAGCATGGGGGAAAATAGTAGAATTTCAGTGAATACCAAGTGGAGGCAAGGAAAAACTTACTATTTATTGGTTTAAACAGTGGTATAAACAACAAATGGAAGTTGATCGAGTGACATAGAATGTTGGAGAAACTTGAAAGCTCAAGTTCACAAAGTTGCACAATGCCCGAAATAAAAATGAAGTTGTCAGATATCAAAGTCAACGTGAAATGGCAAGTCTTGGCCAATCATCTGAGAGACATATGGAAGCTTATTAGGGTATATAGAAAAGAAAAAAAAATAGGCACACAGTGGGGAAAAAAGCTTGAAATGTCAACTTTAATCTCGAAATTTCTACTTTAATCATGTAGTTTATTTTGTCATTAATGTAAAACATCATAAACTTCATCTTAAAATCATTTAATTAACTAGTTTCTCAAATACCATTGTAACTAAATTAGCACGTTAAATGCTTTGTATTGTATGTGTTTTTCTATGTGCTCTATGTGTGTGAATCATTATGTGCTTCTTAAACGGGCTTTCTCTTCCTCCGACAGGACACAGAATCCATTACATTCATGATATTACAGCTCTCTGAATAATTTAAATACAGAGATGTATACTTGATATCTTTTTCATGATGATAGGAGTTAAAGCATGTATTAAACATGGGAACATGGTGGCGCAGTGATAGTGATGAGCTGGCGCCCTGTCCAGAGATTGTTGCTGCCTCCCGCAAGATGCTTGCTGCGCTGTGCACGACCTTCGATGAAATAATTTATTGCAGCAGTACTGTCTCTTTCAAACGTACTAACCCCCAATTCCTGTCCTTCCTTTTCTTTCTGCAAGTACCCAATAGCCACACAGTCAGCACTGTAATGGATGTCAAGCCATCTGTAAGCTTAGAACGGCGATTCTTCAAAACTTTTAAGGAACATTGAAATATCTTCGTAGTCCATGTTTAATTATTCTATCCATCTATCCATCCAGTATCGCACAGGTCCCAGCAAGCATACAGCATGAGGCCGGAACAATCCCTGAATGGGGCGCCAGCTCGTCACTAGCGCTGCGACACCGTGTCCTCACATGTTTAATTATTAACAATATAGATTATTTAAATGATGTTAACATTTTATCTGTATAATGTAATAAACATATTTTGCAGTATTTCATCTTAAAAATGATATCATCATCATATGTAAATATGCGCTTTATAAAGTGGCTCAGGCTGTGCAATATTATAACTGTATTGCAAATTTACAGTGAGGTAATGTACTTATAAGTACAAACAGTTCTACAAGGAGCACTTGATGGACTTGTTGAATGCATTTATAGTTCTTGGGATGAAACTGTTTTTGAACCGTGATGTTCCTACAGGAAAGGTTCTGAAGCGTTTGTCATATGAAAGCAGTTCAATAGACTGTGTGCATGACTGAGGCAGCATGTGCTTGATGTTGTATCCCGATAATTCTCTTTCCAATCAGCTGCTGTACAGCTGTGATTCCACACTCAGATACAGTGGGATAAATACTCTGAGAGGTGCATTGAGAGTTACAATGCTGAAGCAGTGTTTGGTGTTTGGAATAGTTTGGCCATTCTGTGGACCATCATATTGTTACAGGTTAATTACAATCTGTAATTACAATTTCAGTGTATTTGATAAAGCCGTGTCAGGGATGTGGATCTAAAAAAGAAAGGGAAACCACACTGGAACAAAAGCACTGTTTTGACGCTGGGTGCCGCCAGTTTGCAAAACCGAGCAGAGAACTTGTGTACGGCAGGGATTAAGCTGCTGTGAAAATGTGCGTGGCTTTACGCCAAATTTAGTTTTTATACATTGCAATGTGAGCATGGAAATGGCCGTACGCAACATTTTTGTGCGTATGCATCGTTTATACATGAGGTGCTTCAGTGACATTCAAAGCTTCAGTTATACTGTATGTAATGTGGTAATTAAGTTTCGACACAGTGTGCTTTATTTAAGCAATACAAGGTTCAAAGCCTTGATGTCAAACATTCCATTGTTACAAAAATCTACCTGTAAACAGAGAACAAAAAGCAGACTTTAGCACAGAAAGAAAAGTAGAATAGTATCTTTTACATTAAAGAAAGATAAGTAATAAACTGAAAAAAGGAACTGAAAAAGGAGTTCCGTGCAATTATTTAAATGGCAAGAAAAGCCACTTTAATGAATTCAGTCTCATTTTTTGTTCTTTAATTAAAATAGATACTTACTTGTTTGGGTCTGGACGATGATCTTACTGCAGCACGTCACATTTTCATTTGGAAAACGAATAGCTAAACAAGAAATTGCTGCTTGAAACTGCTGCTTAGGAAACAATAGGCTTATTATCTTAAAAGAATACTCTACCAAAAATGTATATTTTTTGTATGTTATGTAACCCATGTAGTGTTGGCCAAGAAAAAATGTAATCTCCCATTTTCATGGTTAATGTGACCAATAGTGACCAGTACTGTATAATGGCAAATAATGTAGAAATCATCCATTGAAAAAAAAAATCTCACATTACTTGTGTCACATAATTCAGATATCCACTCAAAATTTGCAAAATACGTGCTTTTACTTTCTCATATACGAAGTATAGGGAAAGTACTGTAATCATCCAAAAATTCGATGTTGAGATTTTAATGAATCTTGACGTTTTAGATCTCCCTGACTTTCTCATATATGAAGTATAGGGAAAGTATTGGAATCCACCAAAAATTCCATTTCGAGATTGTGATGAATCACGATGTTTTAGAACTCCTTGAGTCCGAAAATACCATTTTTGGAATTATGTCTGTGTGTTTGTGTGTATGTAAACACAATAACTTGAGTATGCTTTCTCTTAGGTCAACCAAATTTTGCATACAAGTATTAGATACAAAATGTAGATTTCTATCAACTTTTAGGCTATTTCCACTAGCCGGAAATGGTACTTTGCCTGAACACATACTCATTTTTTTTTTAATTCATGCAGCTGTAAAGTCTGATTTATTCAACTTTACTTTTGTAATAATTGTTCAATATATTATTAATTTGATTTGTTTTTAACGATTCTTTAATGTACATAATATAAAAATATAATCATTGTCTTGCAGTTTACTCCTCAAATATCCATCCCATATCTGAGTATATGAGAAAGTCTAGGGAAGACCACTCCAGATTTTTTGCTAAAATATTGTTACATGGTTACTTCCTCAATTAGCAACATGCACATAAACAGGAAACCTAGAGCCTCTCAAGAGTCACTTTTGAACTGATGACAGGACTATTGGCCAATGAATAAGGGGGCTATAGATGCACAACATAATTGCAACTATACTGCTCAAAAAATTTAAGGGAGCACTTAATCATCACAGTCTAACACAAAGTCAATTAAGCTTCAGGGATATCAATCTGTCTAGTTAGGAAGAATCAAGTTCACCTGCTTTTGTGCAAATGAAATTGACAACAGATGCACTGGAGAAGTAACAGAAAGACAATTCCCAAAAAGAGATTGGCTTGCAGGTGCTGGCCACAGACAATCGCTCTCTCCTTATCCTTCCTGACTGATTCTTCTCTAGTTTTTCATTTTTCTAGTATCCTTGCCACTATTGGTAGCATGATGTGGTACCTGCAGCCGGTTCAAGTTGCACAGATAGTCCATCTCCTCCAGGATAGCACATCCATAAATGTCGTCGCAAGAAGGTTTGCTGTATCTCCCAGCACAGTCTCAAGAGCATGGAGGAGAAACCATGAGATGTTCTGCTACACCAGGAAAGCTGGACAGGGCCGTTGAAGGAGAGCTGAACAGGGCCGTAGAAGTGTATCTGCTCCTTTGTGCAAGGAGGACCAGGAGAAACACTGCCAGAGGCCTACAAAATTACCTCCATATGGCTACTGGTGTATATGTTTCTGACCAAACTGTCAAAAACAAACTCCATGAGGTTGGCATGAGGGCCCAACATCCTATAATGGGACCTATGCTTACAGCCCATCACCGTGCAACTCGATTGGCATTTGCCAGAGAATACCACATTTCACAGCTCTGCCACTGGTGCCCCATTCTCTTCACAGATGATGAATGCAGATAAACACTGAGCACATGTGACAGATGTGAAGGAGTCTGGAGATGCCATGGTGAATATTATGCTGCCTGTAACATCATCCAGTATGACCGGTTTGGCCATGGTCAGTGAAGGTCTGGGGTGGCATATACAGTACAGTACCCTGACTGTTGTTAGGCACTGGAATGAAATCAGACCTTCTGCTCATGCAGTGGGCCCCTTGGTTCCTCCTGGTGCAGAACAATACCCGACCTCATGTGGCCAGAGTATATAGGAAATTCCTGGATGACAAAGGCATTGATGCCATTGACTGGCCCGCCCATTCCCCAGACCTGTATTCATTTGGGAGCCTCAGGGGCATTATGCATCGATGCATTCAATGCTATCAAGCAGCGCCACAGACTTTTCTACTTGAATGTTTCTTTCATCAAGATCTGATGTGTGATTTAAATGTTCCCTGAATATTTTTGAGCAGTGAATATTGTTTATGACCAAATTTCACTGAAAATGTTGACATTAGCATCAGGTCGATGTGTAAATTTTGGCTAATGCTGCTGAATGATAATTCAGGTTTGCCAACATTATCAGTTGAATGAATAATTTCAATAAATTTTTTCATTGTGTGGTGAAACAGAGATTATTTTAAATAGACACTTTTAAATTTATAAGACACTACAGAAAAACACACAAAATAAAAAGGGGTTTTCCAAATTTATGGACAGGTGTTCTTTGTTTACTCGTTGGTCAAGTATCATTAGTAAAGCAGTATGTTGGCCATGTGGTCATATTTCTCAGTAAAAAACAAAAACAACGGAGTTGCTGTCCACTCTACCTACAAAAATGATATAATGTGAGAAGGCTGCAGAATTAAATCAGTAAACACAGCAAACTTAATTTCCCATCTGAAGACCCACCATAAAAAGTTATACATGGGAGTTATTGATGGTAATGAAAACAAAACTAAAGTGAGACACTAGTGAGTTCATTAGCAGTATCCTTGTACAGCAATCTCTTCAAAATGTGAAGACATTTAATCAAAACAGCACCAGTGCTAAAGGCATAAATACTAAAATTATGGGGACAATCGCACTTGATTACCAACCTTTATCCCTAGATGAGGTGAAAGCTTTTTCCTTGGCAACTGCAACATTTAGAACTGGAACCTCGGTATATACTTTCAAGCTAGTGTTACTTTGCTGCCTGTATTAAATGATTTGATTAATATGCATATCAAGAATCATTTAAGAAACAATTTCTCTGTCAGTAGCTTTACTACAAATTTGTGGGGTTCAGAGGTCAGCCCCATGAGCATCTGACAGCGCACTGGAATGACAAAGTAATCTGAGGCAAAAATAGTTGAGTTCTCCAGTTTTTACTCTGCAACTTTCATCACACAAGCTTTTGATTTCAAGCTATCGATGTGGAACATTTCAAAAAGTAACATGCACTTCAAGTTTTGTGGCAACAATCACAACATAACGAAAGCTATGGAAGAAGGGGCCATTAAAATTTATGTTGCATATGCAAGGAAACTCGTGGGTCCTTATCACTGTGCCAATTGTCCACCAATACACGCTTTTGTTTTGCAAATGTGTCAGTTTGCAGCACCCAACCTGCATTCACCTATCCTCCATTCAGCCTACCGAAGCCATCACCTAGCCACAATTCTCACAGCTCAAGTCTGTGTTAAAGATTTTATCTAGCAATGGGTTGTAAGGAATTATACAGGTCATGATAGATAGATAGATAGATAGATAGATAGATAGATAGATAGATAGATAGATAGATAGATAGATAGATAGATAGATAGATAGATAGATAGATAGATAGATAGATTATTAATCGGGGAAATTCACATACTCCAGCAGCAGTATATTGATAAAAAACTATATTAAATTAAAGAGTGATAAAAAATGCAGGTACAACAGACAGTAACTTTGTATAATGTTAACATTTACCCCCCCCCCCCACCCCAAGTGGAATTGAAGAGTCGCATAGTGTGGGGGAGGAACGATCTTCTCAGTCTGTCAGTGAGGCGGGACTGTGACAGCAGTCTGTCGCTGAAGCTGCTCCTCTGTCTGGAGATGATACTGTTTAGTGGATGCAGTGGATTCTCCATTATTGACAGGAGCCTGCTCAGTGCCTGTCGCTCTACTACAGATGTCAAACTGTCCAGCTCCGTGCCTACAATACAGCCTGCCTTCCTCACCAGTTTGTCCAGGCGTGAGGCGTCCCTCTTCTTTATGCTGCCTCCCCAGCACACCACCGCGTAGAAGAGGGTGCTCGCCACAACCGTCTGATAGAACATCTGCAGCATCTTATTGCAGATGTTGAAAGACGCCAGCCTTCTAAGGAAGTATAGTCAGCTCTGTCCGTTCTTGCACAGAGCATCAGTATTGGCAGTCCAGTCCAATTTATCATCCAGCTGCACTCCCAGGTATTTATAGGTCTGCACTCTCTGCACACAGTCACCTCTGATAATCACGGGGTCCATGAGGGGCCTGGGCCTCCTAAAATCCACCACCAGCTCTTTGGTTTTGCTGGTGTTCAGTTGTAGGTGGTTTGAGTCGCACTATTTAACAAAGTCCTTGATTAGGTTCCTATACACCTCCTCCTGCCCACTCCTAGCCCACAATAGCAGTGTCGTCAGCGAACTTTTGCATGTGGCAGGACTCCGAGTTGTATTGAAACCCGATGTATAGAAAGTACAGTCCCCTGCGGCGCTCCTGTGTTGTTGACCACAATGTCAGAATTGCAGTTCCTGAGACACACATACTGAGGTCTGTCTGTAAGATAGTCCATGATCCATGCCACCAGGTATGAATCTAATCCCATCTCTGTCAGCTTGTCCCTAAGGAGCAGAGGTTGGATGGCGTTGAAGGCGCTAGAGAAGTCCAGAAACATAATTCTTATAGCACCACTGCCTCTGTCCAAGTGGGAGAGGGATCAGTGTAGCTTATAGATGATGGCATCCTCTGCTCCCACCTTCTCCTGGTATGTGAACTGCAGAGGGTCGAGGGCGTGGCGGACCTGTGGCCTCAGGTGGTGAAGCAGCAGCCGCTCCATGGTCTTCATCACATGTGATGTCAGAGCAACATGCCGGAAGTCATTCAGCTCACTAGGACATGATACCTTTGGGACAGGGGTGATGCAAAATGTTTTCCAAAGCCTCGGGACTCTTCACTGTTCCAGGCTTAGGTTGAAGGTGCTCTGCAGAGGACTCCCCAGCTCCAAACCACAGGCCTTCAGCGGACATGGCGATACTCCATCTGGACCCATTGCTTTGCTGTCACGAAGTCTCCTCAGCTGTCTGCTTACCTGGGCTGCTGTAATTGTGGGTGGGGGGAAACTCTCTCCTATGCTGGTATCAGCAGAAGGATGGGTGGAGGGTGCAGTACTCCGAGGTGAGAGTGGGTTAGGGTGGTCAAACCTGTTAAAGAAGATGTTCATCTGGTTTGCTCTCTCCATGTCTCTCTCGATGGTGGCACCCTGCTTCGAGCTGCAGCCAGTGATGATTTTCATCCCATCCCACACTTCCTTCATGCTGTTATTCTGCAACTTCTGCTCCAGCTTTCTCCTGTACTGCTCCTTCGCCGCCCTGAGCTGGACTTGGAGTTCCTTCTGCACGCGCTTGAGCTCATGCTGATCACCGCCTTTAAAAGCCCTTTTCTTCTGGTTCAAAAGGCCCTTGATGTCACTTGTAATCCATGGCTTGTTGTTAGCATAGCAGCGTATTGTTCTTACTGGAACTACAATGTCCATACAGACGTTGATGTAGTCAGTAGTGCAGTCAACAACCTCTTCAATGTTCTCACTATATGATCCCTGCAGGATGTCCCAGTCCTTAGTTCCAAAGCAGTCTCTCAGAGCCTGCTCTGCCTCAGGGGACCACTTCCTGAATGAGCGTGTGGTTGTAGGTAGCTCCCTCACTCTTGGGTTGTAGTGAGGCTGAAGCAGAACCAGGTTATGAACTGCTTTCCCAAGCGCAGGCAGTGGGGGTGGCACTGTATGTGTCTTTAACGTTTGCATACAGTGGGTCAATAGTCCTATTTCCCCGGGTGTTACAATCCACATACTGGGAGAAGGCAGGTAATGTTTTGTCCAGCGTCACATGGTTAAAGTCTCCAGCGATTAGCACAAGCGCCTCGGGGTGCTGTGTTTGTAGTTTAGCAACAGCGGAATGGATGATGTCACCTGCTATCTCCACGTCCGCCCGAGGAGGGATGTAAACAATAACAACAATGACGTGTCCAAACTCTCTGGGCAAGTAATAGGGATGCAAACTTATGGCCAACAGTTCGAAGTCCCTGCAGCAAGTGGAGATTTTGATGTTTACATGTATAGGGTTGCACCACCTTGTATTCACATAGAGAGCGAGTCCTCCTCCTTTCCACATCCCACAGGTATTTGCGTCTCTGTCCGCTCTAACTGTGCTAAACCCGGGTAGCTCCATTAGCATCTGGGATGCTAGTCGTTAGCCACGTTTCACAAAAACACAACAAACTGCATTCTCTGTAGGTCCTGATATTTTTCACCAGTGCAGCCAGTTTGTCGATCTTATTTGGTAGTGAGTTCACATTTCCCAGGATCACAGAAGGCACCGAAGGCTTGTATCACCACTTTCTCGATAGCTACTTGGCTTTTAGCTTAGAGCTGGCTCTGCTGCCACGATACGACCTTCTTACCTCGTCGGGTAAATAGGGAACCACATCGGCATGGGCCTTTGTTCTCTGCGCTTGAAGTTCACTACCTGAATAGACAAGTCTTGGCATGTAAAAATCCATGTCCAAGTAGTAAAAAGCAGTAAAAAGTGTTCAGGAAAACGAGTCCACATAAAAGAAAGTGGTAGGAGTGATCAGAGAAACAGAGAAAAATAGAGATAAAGGGTAGAAAGATAAAGTCATACACAGAGCTACTGGAAAGGCTGCCACTTGCGGTGGCGCCTGAGTCATAATTGATATAGTGTGATTTGAAATACATACATTTTATATGTGTTCCATGTCTACAACGACCTTTGTAAATGTAGGATGACATAAGAAATGTGAGGCAAGAAATATATACATAGCTAAAACAGATTTTTTTCACGTTATACAGTAGTAATAACGATATAATGTTGATGTGAAGTGTAGAATGTGTAAAGTCCAAATTTCAAATAAACACTTTCACAAAAGGTATGCATGTGTGGATGTGTTGCGCATGCATGCACAAGAGAAACTGAGAAAGATAGAGAAAGATTTGATGTCATATAAGTGGTTACTGAAGTATAAAATAAAATAAACACTTTCACAAAAGTTATACTGAAACAAGTGTGCTTCTATTCAAGAATAAAACTGAATTAAAAAAATCAATCAAATAACATGTTGCTGTGAATATTCATGTCTAAGGAAAGCTAACTCCATAGAAACTGCAAATTGCTCCTCAAGATACCATAGGAAAAGTATTCACCCGTGTTTCTGTGTCTACTTTTATCCCTTCACTTGTACATACAAGTACCATAAACTTTCACCGACAATTACAAACTCAAATCAAATGTTTGTTTTTAATATATAATAATAATAGGTCACTACTCAAAGTGCTAAATGTAAGGAGGAACTGGATTCAAACCCGTAACCTCCTGGTTCCGATGTAGTAGCTTTTAAACTGCGCCACCTGCATGAATCTGTGTGAATACCTGTGTGGATATTAAATATAACTGGTTGAAAATGAAACACACACGTATGCAAGCGTCTTTATTTTGTACTGACTGATATTTGGACTTCAGTTTGTAAGCATTCATATCAACACGTCACCTGAACAATATCTTTTTCTTCAGTTTTATTCTTGAATTGGTAATAAAGCTGTAGCAAGTGGGGTATTCTTAGGCACCTAAGCTGTGATCGCACAGAGAAATGGAGTGTATAGTTCATGCCAATAAATGCCACAAGCAGAAGAATGACACTGTTCAATGTGTAGCTGAATTCACACGGAGAAATGGGGCCGGCGGCCCTACACACCAAAAAAGAAAAAAGGCGATGTGGTGAACTGCATAGAAAATGAGATGTGAAGTGGATGAAGAAAAGTTAGGCGAAACTCAAAGAAGATGTGATTAGCAGGTGGCCTCCTTTGGAACATGCTATACTCTCTATATTCTGTTGGCTTCCTCTTACTCTTCATGATGTGGTACAAAATACTTACAAATTCAAGGTGAATTGCATTGTCGAGTGCTTTTAAATACATAAAAGACAAAAAAATGTGGCTTTTTTGTGGTGGATTATTGGTAAAAAACATGCAACATTGTGGAGAACTAAGGTGTTCTCTCAGAAGTCAGATATCGATGCACTACTACGTTTCATTTAGAAAAGCAGAAACAGAACTGGTGTGCAAATATTGGGTGCTGATTCTAGTAAGAAATATACAATGCATTTCCCCCATATTCAGATGTGTAATAATACAGAAGTCAAAAAATGATCCATTTCACTTACATTACCTTTTTAAAATATTTGAGCAATCAATGCATCATGAACATGAACATTCACTCATTTAGCAATACATCAATTCATAGTCAGAGTCAGTTCTTTTAACAAGGCCTTTACTGTTTTGATTGCATTCTAAAACAAACACACAGTTCAGAGTAAATAAAGGGAACAGCTGCAGGACATTTTCTCAAAGTCAATTACTATGTTTTGTTAGAGTCTTTCTGTGAGCAAATAAGACACATTTTAAAGTTATTTTAATAAATCACTCTTTAAAAAAACATGTTCATATCAGTAGTCTGGTTATAATGAAGTCTACTATATGCAGCCATGTACTTTCTAAAAGTATAAAAAAATGGGCCACTGGAATTGATGTTAAAGAGCCCAGGCAGAGTTTCCTGCATTTGGTCTGCGGGGAAAAAAGAGAAAAAGAGAAAGGGTCAGTGCAATATATATATATATATATATATATAATATATATATATATATATATATATATATATATATATATATATATATATATATATATATATATATATATATATATATATATATATATATACTAGCTGATTACCCAGTGGTAATATAGAGCACTTACAATAACATAGAAATCAATATAAACAACATTATTAACATCATTATCATATGAGAATATTAAGTAATATATAAGAAGCACATTGCATATAAATATAAATTATTAAACAGTAAAATCTTCTTCTATAATACACTACCGTGGCTGTTCATTTGTCCAGGATTTTAAATCACCTGTAGCTCGCAAACCGTTTCACCTATTGACTTGAAATTTGGTACACATATACTACGTGATGTCTACTATCCGCTTTCGGGGTGATGATTTTATTACTCTTTTTATCTTTATTTTATTTTATTGTAGATGTAAGAGCCAATCATAGAAAGTTAAAGTTTTGAGTTAAACTCATATTAATGTTTGCTTTATTTGAATAAGAATATAATTTCTTCTATAGTCATAGACAATGGTATAGTCTTTTCCCCCTATAAGTTAGTAAGAGATAGAACCTTCTTGCTATAACTGAGAAACAGTGTGATAATAAGCTCTAGTTTGTGTTTAGAGCAGGTCCCAGTAAACAGGGACTTGAAAGACCCATTTTCAAGTTAGAAATGGGATAAGCATACAGTTTTCTGACTGCTTTGAAATGGTTCAGAAATAATAAGTGATAAGTAACGATTTAAGATCTAACAAGATTAAGCTTAGAAGTGAATTTTTTCTTATTATAATTTTTTCCTCTTTTTTTTGCTATTTTAATTTTCTTTTTTTTGTGTGAACTGTTTTATTTTAAAATTCAACTAAACTTTCAAAAAACGAAGATATTTTGTCTGTAGAATCATTTATGCACGTCAGGCCTTTGTTGAATCCCATTTTTGTGTTGGAGCTGCTGAATTTTGGAAACTCTGGGAAAAACGCAGCTACAGTAGAATCAACTCTCGGCAGCAAGCAGCAGGGCGGCCATGCAGCAGATACGTATGGCGCCGTTCTCATTCCCTTCCACCTTCTCTTATCATTCTTGAGGCAGATTTAAGTGCCAGATTAAGTGAAAGGTTAAAGAAAACATACTAAGTAATTGCAACACAAAAACTAACTTTATCAGTTTGAATGCGAAAAGATGCTGACGAAAGAGAAGCAGCGGGCTGCTAGGTGGAGTAAAGAAGAGCTGCTCAGGAAGCAGCAAGCACATCAACCGAATGCTAAACGTACAGAGAAAGAGGATGAATACTATGAATGCTCAAGTCAAGAGTATTTGTGCAGTGCGCCGTTACTGCTATTTTGATAAAAGAATTTGAACAACATATAAGAAGCGTATAAATTATTAAACAGTAATACATTAACATTTAAGAAGTAAAGATACATTGAGTACTACTGCAGTGCTTTCGGGTATACTACATTTTTTGTTTGCCCAATACGTACATAAATGTATAAATTTTTTGGTGTACCTACCCGAGAACACGCGACATATAACTGACCATGGGAGAAGCATGGATTTTAAACACGCGTTGAGTTCATCTGCTGGTGTCCCTTGAGGAATAACTGGTAATGTCTGACGAAAATCTCCTGCGAGTAAAACGTCAGTGCCTCCCATTATTTTGGTAGGATCTCTGAGATCTTGCATTGTTCGGTTCAAGGCTTCATAAGCTCTTTTATGTGCCGTGGTGCACTTATCCCAAACTATTATCTTTGAATGTTGCAAGACTTTTGCCTTTCCAGAGCCCTTGCGTATGTTGCAAATTGGATTTTCGTCGTGTGCGAGGTTTAATGGTAATTGCAATGCCGAATTTGCTGTACAGCCTCCATCTAATAATGTAGAAGCGATTCCCCATGACGCTACAGCCAGATCTATGCCACCATTCGCTCTCTCAGCAAGAATCAGGTTTATTAAGAATGTTTTTCCTGTTCCTCTGTGGTCATACGTAATTTCCGTTTCAAACGCTCATACGTAATTTCCGTTTTAAACGCGAAAAGAATTTTATATATATATATATATATATATATATATATATATATATATATATATATATATATATATATATATATATATATATATATTGTCACAAAAGCCATAGCAAGGTTTGGGGCAGCCACCCGTATATTTGGTTTCCTGGCTGCAAATTGTCATTTAAATGATAGCACTGCTGTGCACAAAACTGAGTCCAAAACAGAACTGAGGAAATAGAGAAAAGGTGGAGGCTTTTAAAAGAGAAGACAGGAAGTGAGATCAAAGGGGTCGGGCTCATGAAGGTCTTCAGCCATAGGTTCGAGCCCGGACGTGTCATCACAGGGGCCAGAGCTGGCAAGGTCTCCTTTCATAGGCTCGGTCCCGGAAGTGACGTCAAGAGGGCCAAGTGGAATCTCCCGTGAATGGTCTACAGGAAAGGGAGAAAAAGAGTCAGTGCACTCTGCCACATCCCAGTATGACTCGGAACTGCCCTTACTCAAGCCCTTTAGCTGCCTCCCATGCTCACGTGTGTGACAATATACGTATATATATATATATATATATAGATATATAGTGGCCAACAGAAAGTGTAATAGCTCCCAAACCTGACAGACAGGCATAAGTCCAGCAAAGTACAATAAAGCACAATAAAAAGCACACAACAATGCCTTTTCTTCTTTCTCTCTCTCCCCCTCTTTCTCTCTCTCTCTCTCTCTCTGTCTCTCTTTTCCGCCTCTACTCCTCTTCAAGCAAGCTTTGTCTCCCTTCTTCCTGACTCTGGCTCCTCAAGAGATGTAAGGCGGTCCGTTTTATGTTGCACCTAGAGCACTCCAGGTGTGGTGGAAACTCAAAGTAGGGCTCTGCAGCTCCCCTTGATGGCCCCAACGGAACCTAACAGGGCTGTGCCAAACTCTATACTAATTAGTAGTTTCATGTAGTTGTAAGCGGCGGTGGGTTGGCACCCTGCCTGGGATTGGTTCCTGCCTTGTGCCCTGTGTTGGCTGGGATTGGCTCCAGCAGACCCCCGTGACCCTGTGTTCGGATTCAGTGGGTTGGAAAATGGATGGATGGATGTAGTTGTAAGTATGAGCAGCTGTTGAATAGCTTTATTATCTGAGGAAAAATGTCTCACATTTTCTCCAGTATAGAATATTGCCACAATAAACACACAATTTGTCTTTTGGTTCCTCCTTTGTTGTAAATTTGCAGACCATTATTTAAATAATATTTATGAATAAATACTCTTAAAACTTTAAAGAAATCAGCATAGTAGAGACTTTCAAAAGTAAGCATCAAAATGTAGATTAAAGAACACTTGAACACATGTCAGAGATCTGATTATAGGAATACACAAGTTTTAGGAAGAGTACAAAACCATTTCAGAAAACTAAACACTATATATGGCTCAGTGATGTCCAAAGTGCAGTAGTAGAAAAAATATTGAAACTAAACCCCAATTGTCTAAATCTGGTTGCTCTTCTAAATGTAATTACAAGGTTGGAAGGATACTGCTTAGGGAACATACAACCTCACCAAAAAGAACTGAATGTACTAAGGAAGTGGGTAGGCATAAGTAAATATGTTTATGGATCAGCTATCCACAATCTTTATGGTAGGAAAATGCAAGCAAAAAACACTGTTTGAAAAAAAATCTATATACATATACAGTATAGTAAAACATAACTGATCTGGGCGGCATGGTGGTCCAGTGGTAGCGCTGCTGCCTCGCAGTAAGGAGACTTGGGTTCGCGTCTCGAGTCCTCCCTGTCTGGAGTTTGCATGTTCTCCCTGTGTCTGTGTGGGTTTCCTCCGTGTGCTCCGGTTTCCTCCCACAGTCCAAAGACATGCAGGTTAGGTGCATTGGCGATCCTAAATTGTCCCTAGTTTGTGCTTGGTATGTGGGTGTGTGCCCTGCGGTGGACTGGCACCCTGCCCGGGATTTGTTCCTGCCTTGCGCCCTGTTCTGGCTGGGATTGGTTCCAGCAGCCCCCCGTGACCCTGTGTTAGGATATACTGTAGTGGGTTGGAAAATGACTGACTAACTGATCTGATGAAACCAATTTGCATTTTTTTCTTCTGAATGGTGGATGTTGTGTAGTGTAATATCAACACACTATTCAGGTCCAACCCTCCTGCTTTTAAAGTGTGGCAAAAGCAGCATCTTCACCTGAACTGTTCTTAGAAATTCACTTTGGAATTCACCAGCATTACTTATCTGTATGTGATACTGATATGCTGTTCCCAGCCATTCGGCAGCTAAGCTATTGATTTTCTTCAGCTTGATATGTTTCTGTGCTGTACACTGTTTATATAAGTTGTATGTTAATATCCAATATTTTAGTCTGATACTGGTGCAGGTTTTTGATGTTTATCACTTTTATTAATTGGTTTGTTTAGTGATTTCATGTGTTTATCACATAAGCGCCTTGAGCACGGGAAATGAGCTATATAAATAAAAATGATTATTATAATTATTATTATTATTATAATACATTAAATTATATGGCTGACACCTCCATCCAAGGTGACTTACAACATTTGAGGTACAATTGGCTTAATTTCATTTGTGTTTCCAAATGGAGCACAGGCAGATGAAGTGACTTTCTCATGACCACACATTGTCCGTTACAGGATATGAACTCACAAACTCAAGTTAAACCTCAACACTGCATGGCCCACCAATGAGGGTTTAATTTTTCTGGACTAGCAAGACTAGGAACAGATTATTTCCACTTTGCTGTAAAGAGTAATGACAATAAACTGTACTGAACTGAATTATTGTCAGCAGCAAAAATGAGTAATCGTGTTAGATTGGAGTAAAATACAAAGAACAAACAAACAGAAACTTAGAGCCCTGAGCTAGAAACCTGAAAGTGGGGATGACATTTGTGTGCCTAGACAAGACTGCTTGAAATCAAGGTAAAAAGGCTACTTAGGATGGCCAAATCTGAGTCTTTACTTCAATTGAATATCTTGAATATCTGAAGCAAGACCTCAGGGTTATTATTCAATTAAAGTTGGTCTTATTAAAAATTATTGTCCATGTTTTTGCAGAAATTAATAAAAATACTCCAACACATTATGTAATTATCTGACTTATAAATTAGATTTTTTCCATTTCTTGGCCTATTTGAGTGTGGTTTGCGGAGTTTTTCAGGCCAAAGATTGTAGTTTTTATATTATAAAATATAAAAATGTATATTTTTGCTTTGTTGTGTTTTTAATATAGTAAAAAAATTAACATTCTATCATGGCGCCACCTTGTTTTCCCTATGTACATCACCATGTTGGAGACCTATTGCTAGGACGTGATGATCCATTGCTAGGAAGCAGTTCTGGTAGGTCACGTATCATAATGTCAATACCATGATATTTTAAAAAGTCAGTGCCACGCATGCTTAATCATCCAAGATTAGGATTTTTGAAAGATTAACCTTTTTTCTGTCTTTTGATTATGATTATTGTTTTGTGTTTCTTTACTTTAGTTATGTGTATCCGTTTTGGATTATGATTTACTGTTCTGTTCTCTGACCACAATTCTACAGGCTCTGAATTTTGTTATTTAACTATTGTCTTACCAGTTACAATGTCTGTGTGAATTCTGATTTCTCCATGCAATCTCCTGAGTTCTCTCAAAACTACTGTCATCTTGCGCAAGCAGTACAGATATTAATGTGCCTGAGGTGTATTGACAAAGCACTCAATGGTATGTTTATCTTATGATTGAGCAGTGGGCAGCAGAGATAAAAACAAGTCATTTGGGGTAAGTAGGAGAATAGTCAGAGGTAGCATAATCAGTAACAGGCAGAAGCCATAACCAAAACACCAAAATGTTAACCAGATGTCAGAAAAAACAATGTTTGAACCCTAACAAGTCTTTCTTAAATGAATTACCTGAAATATTTTAAAAGTGTTGAAACTTAATGCAAGTGGCCATCTTATATAAACTGCTGAAAAAAATTAAAGGAACACTATGAAAACACATCATATCTCAATGGGAAAAAAAATCCTGCCGAATATCTATACTGATATGGACTGGGTAATGTGTTAGGAACAAAAGGATGCTACACCGGGCATTGTCACTGGTCCAGCATAATGTTCTCCACAACTTCTCCAAACCCCTTCACGTCTGTCACATGTGCTCAGGGTGAACCTGCTCTCATCTGTGAAAAGCACAGGGCTCTAGTGGTGGACTCGCCAATTCTGGTATTCTACAGCAAATGGCAGTCAAGCTCCATGGTGCCAGGCATTGAGCACAGAGCCCTCTTCAGGACGTCGGGCCCTCAGGCCACCCTCATGAAGTCTGTTTCTGATTGTTTGGTCAGAGAAAATCAAACCAGTGGCCTGCTGGAGGTCATTTTGTAGGGCTCTGTCAGTGCTCATCCTGTTCCTCCTTGCCCAAAGGAGCAGATACCGATACTGCTGATGGGTTAAGGACCTTCTACAGCCCTGTCCAGCTCTCCTAGAATAACTGCCTGTCTCCTGGAATCTCCTACATGCCCTTGAGACTGTGCTGGGAGACACAGCAAACCTTCTGACAATGGCACGTATTGATGTGCCATGCTGGAGAAGTTGGACTACCTGTGCCACCTCTGTAGGGTTCAGGTATCGCCTCATTCTACCAGTAGTGACACTGACTGTAGCCAAATGCAAAACTAGTGAAAAAAACAGTCAGATAAGATGAGGAGGGAAAAATGTCAGTGGCCTCCACCTGTTAAACCATTCCTGTTTTGGGGGTCATCTCATTGTTGCCTCTCTAGTGCACCTGTTGTTAATTTCATTAACACCAAAGCAGCTGAAACTGATTAACAACCCCTTCTACTACTGAGCTGACCAGATCAATATCCCAGAAGTTTGATTGAGTTGATGCCATTCTCTGATTAATGAGTGTTCCTTTAATTTTTTGAGCAGTATATTATGGCTGCCATGATATCACGGATCAACCATGATATCACGGATCAAGAAACACATGTATTAAATGCCTAGCTACTAAGCAGCAACATAGCGGCCGTGCACTCAAAATGGCGATGCCCATGAAAAAGCAGATATACAAAATTGCAATTCAATGATGTTAGACAAATGGTGATAAAAAAGTTAGTTATAAAAATAATACTATACAAAAAAACAAAGGTAATAATAATGATTTTTACAAATTTCTAACACTAAGCTAGAGGGATGGAACATTTTGAAAAACATGTTTCAAGTTATTAAATTATGATTTTGCTATTTACAAATTTAATCATTACTTTATTTTTTTTTATTTTTTTCCCTATTTGTGAAGAAGAATGTATGACTCAAAAACAAAATTCCCTAATCTAATTAATTAAACCTCAAAGCTGTGAGATTCATATATGTTAGAAAGAAATCGTGGCGATATAGAAATTACTTTGATCAGCATTAACGCTTTGAAAATCTAATTAACCTAAATCCAAAGTGATGAATGCAATGATTTTAAGTGTTTTGGAATCTGTGGAATAAAATTATTCATAGTTCTATTGATTTGGTCTTTGTATTATTGTTGTAATCTATTTTATTGATAAATTTATAATGTTTCTTCACTGCCATTTTCTTTTTTGTTTTGGTTCTTGTTTACATGTGCAAGAGTATAATTGTCAGATTGCATCTTAGTCTAACGTTTACCCCCCCAGGTGGAATTGAAGAGTCGCATAGTGTGGGGGAGGAACGATCTCCTCAGTCTGTCAGTGGAGCAGGGAAGTGACAGCAGTCTCTCGCTGAAGCTGCTCTTCTGTCTGGAGATGATACTGTTTAGTGGATGCAGTGGATTCTCTATGATTGACAGGAACCTGCTCAGCGCCCATCGCTCTGCTACGGATGTCAAACTGTGCAGCTCCATGCCTACAATAGAGCTTGCCTTCCTCACCAGTTTGTCCAGGCGTGAGTCATCCCTCTCCTTTATGCTGCCTCTCCAGCACACCACTGTGTAGAAGAGGGCACTCGCCACAACCGTCTGATAGAACATCTACAGCATCTTATTGCAGGTGTTGAAGGACGCAAGCCTTCTAAGGAAGTATAGTCAGCTCTGTCCTCTCTTGCACAGAGCATCAGTATTGGCAGTACAGTCCAATTTATCATCCAGCTGCACTCCCAGGTATTTATAGGTCTGCACCCTCTGCACACAGTCACCTCTGATAATAACGGGGTCCATGAGGGGCCACCACCAGCTCCTTGGTTTTTCTGGTGTTCAGGTGTAAGTGGTTTGAGTCGCACCATTTAACAAAGTCCTTGATTAGGTTCCTATACTCCTCCTCCTGCCCATTCCTGATGCAGCCTACCATAGCAGTGTCATCAGCGAACTTTTACACGTGGCAGGACTGCGAGTTGTATTAGAAGTCTGATGTATATAGGCTGAACAGGATCGGAGAAAGTACAGTCCCCTGCGGTGCTCCTGTGTTGCTGACCACAATGTCAGACCTGCAGTTCCTGAGACACACATACTGAGGTCTGTCTGTAAGATAGTTCACAATCCATGCCACCATGTATGAATCTATTCCCATCTCTGTCAGCTTGTCCCTAAGGAGCAGAGGTTGGATGGTGTTGAAGATGCTAGAAAAGTCCAGAAACATAATTCTTACTGCACCACTGCCTCTATCCAAGTGGGAGAGGGATCGGTGTAGCATATAGATGATGGCATCCTCTGCTCCCACCTGCTCCTGGTATGCGAACTGCAGAGGGTTGAGGGCGTGGCAGACCTGTGGCCTCAGGTGGTGAAGCAGCAGCTGCTCCATGGTTTTCATCACATGCGACGTCAGAGCGACAGGCCAGAAGTCATTCAGCTCACTAGGACGTGATACCTTTGGGACTGGGGTGATGCAAGATGTTTTCCAAAGCCTCGGGACTCTCCCCTGTTCCAGGCTCAGGTTGAAGATGTGCTGTAGAGGACTCCCCAGCTCCAGCGCACAGGCCTTCAGCAGTCGGGGCGATACTCCATCTGGACCCGTTGCTTTGCCGGCACAAAGTCTCCTCAGCTCTCTGCTTACCTGGGCTGCTGTAATTGTGGGTGGGGGGAAACTCTCTCCTATGTTGGTATCAGCAGAAGAATGGGTGGAGGATGCAGCACTCCGAGGTGAGAGTGGGTTAGGGCGGTCAAACCTGTTAAAGAAGTCGTTCATCTGGTTTGCTCTCTTCACGTCTCTCTCGATAGTGCCACCCCAATTCGAACTGCAGCCAGTGATGATCTTCATCCCGTCCCACACTTCCTTCATGCTGTTCTTCTGCCACTTCTGCTCCAGCTTTCTCCTGTACTGCTCTTTCGCCGCCCTGAGCTGGACTCGGAGTTCTTTTTGCATGCGCTTGAGCTCATGCTGATCACCGCATTTAAAAGCCCTTTTCTTCTGGTTCAAAAGGCCCTTGATGTCACTTGTAATCCATGGCTTGTTGTTAGCATAGCAGTGTACTGTCCTGTAGAGTAATATATTGCTCCCCTATTGTATTATTAATATGTAGCCTTTGTCAGAATGCCTCAGATATCACAGACTTACCACTGTTTATAAGGTATTATAGTATATACCTTATCCCCAACTTCCCTCCTACATCTATTACCTCAGGCAATTAGACAAGCAGAAGTTAAGCTACAACTTAAACAATGTATTATTGATAATATTCATAAATAATAACAATATGCAAAGTACATTTGAATATTGACAACCATACAACCTGATTAAATGGTGATGTGTAGTTTCAGGCGGCACACAGACTTGTTAGTTACTTAAAAGTGTCTCTAGTTCATTTGTGGTCAGCTTTCAGCCACATGTCTGTTCAATATGGCTTCCAAGCTGTGCTCTCCATTGTGTTGCCCTTTCAGTTCATGGTGTGTTGGTCTTCATCAGTTGTTAGTAAGAGAAATATGCTTCTTCATCATCAGAGGTTAGTAAGAGAGCTAGTGTGAGGTTAAGCAAGTAAATTTATAGATGTTCTGTCCAACCCCTAGAGCCAATAGGGCGTCATAGTACTTAAAGGCTTCTGAGACAAGCCAATTCCAAACAGCCATACCTCAGACTAATGGGGAAATAGAACATCTTAACCCCTGCTCCCAAACCATATGTTAAGGTAACCTGGCTTCCTTGTGGGGTTTGAAAGACTGTTTAGAGAAATACTCGCCAAACTGGTTTAAGGCACATCCTCCCCCATCTCTGTCATAAAATTCAAACAGAACCATTCCTACAGGGGGGGAGGGGTTGTAAACATGAATGCTTCTCACTAATGTAACATTGCTTTGCCTAAATTACAAATAAAGGCATACAAAATATTTATCAACTTATATGCAAAATCTCACATCACAACAAGAACAAACTGTTTTTCAATCCTTTATTATATGTACAAATACAATCCATCTGCATAGACTTCACCTGCTATTCCATAGAACAAGGGCACCCCCAGTAATGTGTGCTCTTCTCTCTCATTAATGACTCTACACCTTAAGGACACTTCTGTCAAACTTACCAAATATGCGGATGACACAGGCATCATTGGGCTCATCAGGAATGGTGAGCACTCACAAAATTGTGGAGATAACAGTGGACTTTAGAAGAGGTCCCACATACCGCCCCCCCCCCCCCCCCCCCCCCCACATACTTAACACTGCTCTGATTGTTATGAGATTCATAATCTCCTGTGACTTGAAATGGGAGACCAATATAGGGTCCATCATAAAAAGGGTACAGCAGTGGATGTACTTCATGGAGCTGCTGATTCAGTTCTACACAGCAGTCATTGAGTCTGTTCTCAGGTCATCCTCAGTGTGGTTCAGATCAATGACTAAACATGACAAAAACAGGCTACAACAAATAATCAGGTCCCCTAAAATATCATTGGCAGCAGTCTGTCCACCTTAGAGGACCTGTGCTTTTCTAGAGTCATGAAATGGGGACGGAATATCATTTCCGACCCTTCACATCCAGGCCACAACCTTTTTGAACTTCTTCCATCGGCCAGGCATTATAGATTAATATATGCCAAAGTAAGCAGATACAGTATATCCCACAGTCCATCAAGCTCACAAATGATTAATTCAGCTTAATCAGGGTTGGGCACTGCACTCCCCCAACATGGTCTCCAAGGGTCTTGCAACACTGTTTACATATTGTTAATACATGTTGTTCACTGTTTATTTCAACAATTTTTACACTGAGTTGCACTCTGCACTTTGTACGCATATATATTTACATTCTCTGTCTTGTTTTTTTATCATATGTGTGTGATTAACAGTGTGCATGTTGACTATGTAACTTATACTTGGAGAGTCAAATTCCTTGTATGCATGCATACTTGGGCAATAAATGTAATTCTAATTCAATTAATATTTGGTACATATTACTAATCCCTGAGGGGAAATTGTCTTTTCGTGTGACCTTTGGAGGTTGGAGTGCAGGGTCAACCATTGTACAGCAATTTTAAGGTTAAGGGTCCTGCTCAAGAGCCTAAGTGAGTAGGATCCCTTCTGGCAGTAATGGAATTTGAACCAGGAGCCTTCCAGATACCAGTGCCGATCTTTAGCCACAGAGGCACCACTCTGCCTTAAATACAAATACTTTTTCAATAATTTTGATTGTCTGTGGACTTATTTGACTATTTTCTAATCAATTTCCATCATTTCACTAAGGATTGTTTATTGTTTGTGTGTACTTTTGTGGTCATTATGTATTTGTTTGGTGTTGTTATAAAGTTTGTTATTTTACTTTCATTCTTTAAATTTAAATATATGGGTCTAGGTTATTTGTACTAACTCTGTATATAGTATGGTCTGCACTTTGTGAGATCAACAGGGGAGTAGTGTTGGTCGCTCATTTTCTTTATTATTGTTGTTTTTCTGTTGTAATTGTATTGTTGGGGATTGGTACACTCTAATTAAAAGGGTGCTATGCCTTCTAAATAACCCACAAAACCAGGACAGGGCCTTCCCTAGCCTGTCTAGAAAAAGCCTCTCACTGGGTAGTCTGAATTCGCTAGTCCGCAAGGAGGCTTCAGCCTACTCAGGCCCAACATGCAGAACTGGCTTTCAAAGTTCCAAACAATCTCTTTAATGTCCCAAAGCACAAAAATTACACAAAAATGACCTTCTTGGGAAAGGAACCATAAAACCTTTAGGTAGGAAGAACTACCTCCAGAGCAGAATATTTAAATATGAAGAATTTATTAGAAATATTTAAAAAAAGATCAAAAATTGCAAAAAGAATTTGAGTAAAAGGCAACCCAACGAAAAATAGTCCTGAAGTAGTCCTAAATCATAATCCAATAATCAACCAATAAAATAAGAAAAAAATATCCAAGAACCAGAAAATCAAACACTTACAAAGGAAATGAACTCTTTCAATGACAATCAACGAACCATTGAAGCTTTCACTCTCAGCTTCAGAATATGAAGGCTGAGGGTAGTATATATATATATATATATATATATACTAGCTGTGTAAACATGTGCTGTAAAAAGCTCGGGCTCCTAGAAGCCATGATTCTGGCACTTCAATCAATCAATCGCATCAGTTGTGCATTAGTGGCTAAATGAGGTTCTGTTTCCTCTGTGCTTTTGTTTTGCCAATGTGCTTGCCTCAGTTGTCTATAAGCAGCTAAGCGAGTTTGTCTCTTTTCGGAGGTTTCGTTTTGACGATGTGCTCGCCTCACTTGTGTATTAGCAGCTAAGCGAGTTTCTCATTTCTCAGCAGTTTCACTTTGGCAACAGAGTCGCTTTCTTTGAGCTTCATGCTGTAGCCTTGCACTTCCGGGATGGACAGACAGACAGACCCACTTCCACGCGTAGACGTTTATATTTGATTGATATATTTATATACTAGGGGGCTCTGCCCCCTGCTCGCTTCATTTGCCCACCCCCTGGTTTGGTTTACTGGATAAACAATTTAAAGAGATTGTTATGGAAATTGTTATATATGCATTATTTTCACTTCTACTTTAAAACTTTTGTAAAAACAATATTTGTCCTTTATTTCCTGCCCCTGGCGTGGTTAAATCTCTGTCTCGCGGGACGTATAATGATGCTTGTGTTGTGAAGGGGGGTGGCTGAACGCATGCTAAGGAGATACAGTCGGATCAGCTGTTTTGAAAAAAAAGCTTTTGAACTTTTGCTGCTGCTGCTGGCAAGCTGTGTGTTCTGCTTGTCACGCTTTTCATCGATCATTTAATAGCCTGTACAGCAGCTGTCCTTTTGCCACTTCGTGTCTCTGCCACTCGTGTTGTGGGGGGGGGATTATGCTAAGGAGATGCGCTCAGATCATGTGCTGGCTTGTTGCAGCTGCTGCTGGCTTGTCATTGTTTTAAGAGCTGGGAGTACATGAAGTGTGTCTGCCAAAAGCATTCCAACAACTTCTAGGTTAGATGTCCGTGAACTTGTTTTAAATTGTTTGTAAGTAGGGTGTGACATGCAAAAGTCACCGTTCACAGGTTTTGCTTCCTAAGGTTGTAATGTCTAGTCTTGCGTATCGTCAAAGTGTCTCTCCAAGATGGTCAGGTCTTGTTCACTTTGCTCCACCCCCCTGGCTCCTGCCACTTTGCGTCTCTCCCGCTCGCATTGTGAAGGGGGGGGGGAGGGGGGGGTGGAGCTGAACGCACACTAAGGAGATGCGGACAGATCAGCTGCTCACTTTGTTCTCCTGCTGCCGAGGTACATGTTCTGCTTGTTGTGCTGCGCGTCGATCGTTTAAAAGCCTGTACAGCAGCTGTCCTTCTGTCTCACTGCCTTGTCTTGGATAAAGTGTCTTCTGAGAAGATCACGTCTTGTCTCCCTGGTCTCCCTGCAAAGATTTTTTTTTATAATAGAGATATACACATATATATAATATGTACTGTATATACACATATAAGTGCATGCAAATTGTCCCACAAGACTAACAAAGCTCCTTCACCATACATGATTCTTTTTTTGAAGGAATGTTTTGACTGGTATACTTTGACATTTCACAAAGTGATTACCTAAAATTAAAGGTCTCTTGTTTGTATATTGTCTGTTTTCTCTCTCTCTCTCTCTCTCTCTATACATATATATATATATATATATATATATATATATATATATATATATATATATATCTATAATGATAAAAGGCAAAGCCCTCACTGACTGACTGACTGACTGACTGACTCACTCATCACTAATTCTCCAACTTCCTGTGTAGGTGGAAGGCTGAAATTTGGCAGGCTCATTCCTTACAGCTTACTTACAAAAGTTAGGCAGGTTTCATTTCGAAATTCAAAGCGTAATGGTCATAACTGGAACATATTTTTTGTCCATACACTGTAATGGAGGAGGCGGAGTCACGTATCGCGGCATCACGCCTCCTACGTAATTACGTGAACTAAAAACAAGGAAGAGATTTACAGCACGAGTCGCACGCGGGAACGAAGGTAAATGACGTTAATTTTTGACTGTCTTTTAATACTGTGTAAGCATACATATTAACACATGTGCAATTAAACGTGTGCATTTACGGGGTGATTTCTCAGGCTTAAAAGCTCACCTTTTATCAAACGCGGGAACAAAAGTAACTGACGTTGTTCACTGTCTTTTAATACTGTGTAACCATACATATTAACACATGTCCAATTAAACGTGTGCATTTACGGGGTGATTTCTCAGGCTTAAAAGCTCGCCTTTTACTAAAAAGGTAAATGCAAAACTATTTTCAATCAGTTTATTGAAACGCTCCCGTTAAGGATTGCAATAACATATTCGCGAGATAAAAGAACGAAGTAGGGGGAAATGGAGGAAGAGCCGCAAACAGCGAACAGCAAAAAATTAATTAAACAATTGAGAACGGAGCGAGTTAAGCATACAAGCATGTTCATAAGGGAAACAAACCACGGTGTAAAACGTAAGTTTAAATTTAGTTTATAGAAACGCTCCCGCTGCGGATTGCAATAACATATTCACGAGATAAAAGTTTAATGAGAAGACACGAGGTATAAACGAACCACACGCCGTGGCGCAACGTTAGGGGCAACAGTTTCAACCATTCTATGATCTGCTTCTCGCAACTGAAAGACGGCACATGGCGGATGTTAGCCGACTTGCTGACCGCAACGTTAGGGGCTTCAACTGTGGCGCTGACGCCACATCTCAGTGCCAACACTTTGCAGACTGTACTTAAAAGACACGCCCTCCTCACTGGACAGTTAAAAACACCAATCAAACTAACGATGACATCAAGTATTACCCAATGAAAAGTAGGAAAGGAGGCATCTTCATAAAATGCGTGTGGGATGATTTGCATGAGACGCTGCTTTAAAAAAAAAATTATAAAAAAAAAACGGGATAAATCCCGTCCAGTATTGATTCAAAACGGGACGCGCAATTTCATTCTCAAACGCGGCACGATTCCGTATTTTAAAGGACGGGTGGCAACCCTACACTGCCAGGTAACCACCCATACAATCAGATTGTGATTCAGACTAGGAATGCAATGAATGTAATTACCCCGATCTACATACAAGGCGAAAGTCTTGCAACATTCAAAGATGATGGTTTGGGATAATTAGTACTTATTAAGTACACCATGGAACATAAAAGAGCTTATGAAGCCTTGAACCGAAAAAAGCAAGATCTCAGAGATCGTAAAAAAAAAAAAAGGAGGTAATGTCGTTTTACTCGCTGTAGATTTTAGTCAAACATTACCAGTTATTCCACGAGGGAGACCAGCAGATGAACTCAACGCGTGTTTAAAATCCATGCTTCTCCCACGGTCGGTTATATGTCGCGTGTTCTCGGGTAGGTACACCAAAAAATGTGTACATTTAAGCATGTAATGGGCAACGAAAAAATTAGGTATACCCGAAGGCACTGCAGTAGTACTCAATGTAACTTTACTTCTTAAATGTTATATGTGTGTGTATATGTGTATATGTATATATATATGACAGCAACACTCATAACAATGACAACACAATTACATTGACAATCATGTTACGTTATTTTTAAAATGTTTCCTTTACTTTTTCATAACCTCTTTAACACACTACTTCTCCGCTGCGAAGCGCGGGTATTTTGCTAGTATATATATATATATATATATATTGTCACGCACGCGCGCTTAGGGAGCCGCAGAAGGACCCAAACTGTTACATGAAACCGCAGGCCAGAAGGGAATGGTGGAGCACTAACCTCTCTTTCTTTGTTTTCAGCAGAAAGAAGGAAACACCACCGCCATGAAGCCAACTCCAGTAACTAACCACGCAATATCACGTCCGTAATTCCCTCTGTCGACCCCTGATGACGTCAACATCCCAGCATCCATCCCAGTACCTTCCCAGCAGCCTTCACTTTCATTTCCGGTCCCTCTCTATAAAGGCTCCCCAATTACACCATATTGTCGTCTGATGTATATTGTTTTGGAACAATTATTTCTGACAGATATTTTGATTTACAGTATACGGGGCCGGAAAACCCCAACCCTTTATGCTTGTCTTGTCTTCTTTTTACAATATATATATATATAAAACCCATCTACTATTTACTATCTGCCCTTGATCTTGCCTCTTTTAAATTGGCTATCCATATATGTTCCCTGTATGGTGTCACTTGTACTGTTAATGTTTAGGAAGATTGGGAATTATTTTGCATATCAGAGATTTTCAAAAAATTTCACTTAAAATAGCCTGAATGCAGAACACCCCCAAAATATATGCCCTAGCGAGATGGATGTTGGAACACACCAAAACATTCACAGCTTGGATCTTGTCCTGGAAACATTTTAGACAGTTTTAAATAAGAGGTTTAAGCAATGTCCTATTTTAAGATGATTTTGAAATTGAGAAATACTGTATATTTTATGAATAGTTGAATTCCATTCCTTATTTGAATTCTTATTTGAATCTTTTATAAAGATTCTTTTCCCATTCTCCCTGGAACCATCTGGGGTTAAATTCCTTAAATTTGTTGACAGAGCATGTAACTTCATCTGTTTAGGAATAGGTAATGATGGAAGATTAGGACGTTAGTCAGGTTGCTTTTAACTTTGTTTCTTGCTTGTATATAGAACAAACAGTATGTTGCTGAAAGATTACATTTAAGACATAGTAGTTGCATAAAAATGATCTATATAGAGGTCCTTCATGTCTAAAGACTTCCATAAAGTGAATGCTCTATAGCAAGATTTCTTTAACTTTTTTTTACTCGTGACCCAATCTTGCCCTTCTTAGTGTGTTCGAGACTCAGTCCATAACAACTATAAGATCGGAGAGAACATCCCCCTTGGAGAATCACCAACGACAGTCATAGCTGACCAATGTTTATTGCTTAAACAACTTGCGGCAACCCAACACAAAACAACTTGGCAAATCATACATGACCCTACACAACCCAACAGCAGCAACCCGGCACCCATTTTGGGTCCCAACCCATAGTTTAAGAAACTCTGCACTAGAATGTTACAGTATATGTAGAAAGGGGTTGCTGATAAGAACATCTCTGCCTTAAAGTATCTTCTACAGTGGTACCATATTTGACGTGGATGTAGGACCACAGTTTTGCTGATAAATTGACCATAATTAATGATGAATGAAGGACAAAGCAAATTGCTAACTAGGAAGGCATGGTTTCATTGACCTCTGTCTCCTCCCAAAGTCTCACTGTACTTAAATTTGCAGCCATTTATAGAAGTTAAAGTTAGGTAATGCCATATCACCATCTTTTTCAGATCTCTGCTCAATAATGTTTGGAATTATAAAAGGTACATTTAGTCTAAAACTGACTTTCAAAAAGGATTTATTAATTTATATGGAGATTCTACAAACATACAGAAGCTTTAGGGCTATTAATTTAAGAATATTTACTCTCTAAGCTAGAATAATATGAAGGAATAAGTATTTATTTATATCTTTTTTATGATTTGTAGCACAAATTAAGTTTACACAGATCTTCCTTTGTTTTGGAACAGTTACTCCTAGGTGCTTGAAATACTCTGAGAAATCAGCTAAAAGTGATCTTTTTCAATCTGGCATGTGAGAAGATTCATTGGGAAGAGAATGTGCTTATTTTAATGAATTGAGAACCCTGAGTTCAGTTCTAATACTTGCATTGACTGCACATGGCAGCAGCTGTTAATAATAAAGGAATTAGAAGTAAGAGGGAGGTTGGGGTTATCAAGATGAAGTTGTATTTGGGTGAGCAAGAATCTGATAAACCTAGTCCAGAACATAGATAGGAAAAGATGGGAGCAAGAAGGTGAAAAACCAGAATAATGCACATAACTTGGTGAAAACAAGAACAATAAATCAAAGTCAGGAATAGAAAAGATTTTCAAACCAAAGAGCCTTTCAAATGAACAAACAAACCAACATTATGTTCAGGGTTTTCAATGAATCCAAACTTGGATGACCAGGACGTCCAAGGGGTTGAACTTTATATCCTTTGACTTGTGATGTCACACTATCCTTGACCCAGATGTCACTCCTAACAACCACAAAACAACCATGAACACTAAAGGGTCAAAATGGCTATACCCCAGGAAAAAACACAATGGGGTTGTGGGATAATGTAAAAAAATAACTAACATACTGTAAGGTAAGATGCATTGAAACAAAAAATAAATGTGACAAATGGATTCCTGGTTCTCAGAAAAACCTAAAATGATTTAAAAATTATATTAAGAGCCCCAGGAGTCATATAAAAAAATGAAATGAGAGCTGAATCATGATAATGCTGTAGTGAAGCAGGGTTGTAGCTCACAGTGACCCAGTGGAGTAATATTCACTTTTAAATGCTCTCTGTCGATAGCTTGCTCAGCCAGGCTCAGATGGTGCCTATGTGGTTGTGGCAGACATGTCTTTTAATAGACTTCTGTTATGGCTGGTGCTGAAAATACCAATCTGTATAACCGTCTGCCAACTTAATCTATGTTTTTCCACTCTGACACTGACACTGCTATTATTGACACTCTCTTCTGCAACTTCTAATGCTCATGTTATAAAATCACAAATGGCAATAATGTGTATGGGTCTCAGAAATAGAGCACCATATCATAAGAATAAATAAATACTGTTCTTCAAGCCCTTCCCACATAGTCCCTTTCATTTTTGACTGCACCTTAACATGAACAGCTAAGGGTTGAATAGCAATCACAAAAACATTGGCAATAATGGGCATCTGTGTCTGATACCCTGATGAAAGTTGAAATAAACACAGTTTGAATTTTCTATGGAAATATAGCTCATATTCAACCTGAGTGAATTCAATACAGTTGGGAGTTCCAACTGTAGTGCAGCTGGCCTCATACAGAAACAATACCTACTGAGTTGCTCAGAACCTGTTCGTTTTTAATTCCAATGATGTCTTTTATCAAAGTAATAAACACAAGCACACATAAATAGGGTGGACATGGAGGTGCCCACTTAAGACTGATGGGGCAACGGGTAACCAACTATATTTCTCTTCCTGTTATAATCCTGACCAAAATGTAGTCCTTACATAGTAGACTAGAATAATTTCTAACTAAAACTCATTTTGAGAGGATCAAAGAGTATAGGCTATGTCATGGCTTTAAAAGAGATGAAGCCTTCTGAAGTCATTAGTGCAGAAATCATGACTGACAGCTTTCGAACACTGCTGAGAATAAATCAGTTTGAATAACTACAGTGATAGGACATAGCAGTGAGCTTTTCCCATTAATGGACACAGGAGAAAGTGTGTACTCTGGACACATCAGATTGGTCTTTTTTTCTTAGACCATTTTATTTACATCATGAATTTCAACAATTATTTGTTACAGATATATATTAATCCTCAGACAAAACCATTGCAAAAGAAGCACATTTCATCAAATGTAAAACGATTCAATCTTGGAACATCAATCTGCAGCCCGAAGAATTCTCTAAAAGACAATTATCAATATGTAACCTGCCCACCAGGGAACAATACAACTCTTGATCTATAATACCAGTCAATAAAGGTTACACAGAAATCCATAACCAAACTGACCTTGGGCTGTGCCGACCAAAATTACATTTACCATCTCACCATATACATATCATATCCTTGAAAAGAAAACACGTCTAGAAATTGTGGAGTATAGAAGATTCTATACTCTGTAACACCTATAAATATGCTTTCACTGTATGGATTGGGATATGTTTAAAAACAAAAACACATATGTAGTCTAACTTAATGATGTTGTCAGTAGCTATATTATGTTTTGTGAAAATATGCCTATTCCAACAAAAAATATTGAAGTCTATACTAAGAACAAACTCTGACTCAACAATCATTATTAAAAAAAGAAACTAGGTTTTGAACTAGATGATCCCAATAAGACATAAGCAGCACAGAGCAATCTAAAACTTGGAATAAAATAATTATATTTGACTATAAATATAAAACTGAACATATATTATTCTACTTGGTCAAGCATTAAACCTGGCCAACATCAGTCAAAAATACTGTATATAGTGATTTCCTGTTTGATTTAGTTTATGAGCTGAATGAATTCTTTTTAACAGCTGAGGTTTCATTTTATTGCGGAAGTGATAAGGGACAGGTTGTTCAAAGGAATGCAGTGCTCATTTTCAGCAAAATGAAGGACAATGTAAGTCCTGGGCCAGATCATAAGCTTTTTATACCATCCAGTCCAAACTTCTTTAAAGAAAGGCTTATTAAATTTTTTGATTTGTACTTGGCATGATTGCTGATTGACTTTTTAACAGTGTGGGGAACAGGCCGGACACAGACAGGCAGACATGTTTTAAAGGCACCACACACGTTTATTTACAATTCTATATACAACAGTGATCACGCACAACCCAGTGCCGCAGCACCAATCACCCCAAAGTCCAGGCCCTCAATACAATGCCTCGTCTCTCTTCTGGTCTGCCTCCACTACTGTCCTCCAAGCTCTGTACTCTTCCACCCGACTCCAGCCATCGAATGGAGGGAGGCAGCACCTTTTATAGTCACCCGGATATGCTCCAGGTGCCTCCCGACAATCTTCCACCGGCACTCCCCAGTGTTGCGGAAGTGCTGGCTGCGCACCCGGAAACACTCCGGGTGTCCCCGATCCTCTTCCCCCCATCACTTCCGGGTGTGGCAGAAGCACTGAGGGCCAGGGCTCCAAAGGGATTGGGGCGCCCCCTGGTGGTGACCACGGGCCCCTATAGGGTTGAGCTTCCAAACTCGGTTCCCGTGGTCCCCAAAGCCACCAGGGCGGTTGCCCCGACATGGTCTGGGGGAGGCGTAAGCCCTCTTCCGGTCCTCCTGGGCATCCTGGCTGGGTACCACCCCCAGCCACCTGTGACAACAGACAGACTCAAAGAGTAGAAGTAAATGGTTGTTTTTGTAACATGCAGTCCTGATCAACAGGGCCTCCTTGGGGATGTGTTCTTTCACCTTTTAGTACATTCTATAGATAAAAAGATGTCTGAGTAAATTTGAACAAATGGGTTTACCTTAAAATGTTCTCATTTTCAGCCTATCTAATGATAATTAAATGAGTAATACTCTAGAGGTAGATTATTTTAAGTTTTATAAGTAACTCTACAACTTAATGCAACAAATAAAGTAAACAAAAAAAAAATAAAATAACCGATTTTAGAAAAAAATAAAACTCGTTGACCAGGAACAATCATTAAAGACCAGGCAGAAGATATTGCTGAAAGCTATACAGTATATATCTGACAATTAATCATAGATTTAAAACTGACTTTTAACCAAAACACGGAAGCAGTCTGCAAATATGGACAATGGAGAATTTTAAATTGAATTTTAATATTTTGGCAACTTTTTTTATGAATACAGTGGACCCTTGACTTATGAACTCAATTCGTTCGTGAGGGCTGGTTGTAATTCAAGTTGGTTGTAAGTCAAGACTATTTTTCCCATAAGAAATAATGGAAATGCCCTTAATGTGTTCCGAACCTCCCACAGCAACACTTACTTAACTTTCTAAATAAAAAAGGGTTGTATAATGTGCATAATTTACCAAAAACACCAATAATTTTTTCTAATCTACTAACCAAAAAGTTATAAAAAGTGCCTAGCCTACCAGAAACAACAATTTCATACTGTGCTCACCATTTAAGTTGACATCTTTGGCTTGCAGGAAGGAAGGAGGAGGAGAATGAAATGGAAGGTGGTTATTGTTTGAAAGGAGTTTCCTTATACAAATCTTTTCTTTGTAAAATTGTCGAGATGGTAGATTTCGACATGCTGTACATATTAGCGAGATCGGTCACACGAATACCACTCTTATATTTCCACATAATTTCCTTCTTCGTTTCGATTGTGATCGCTTTCTTTACCTTTGTTCCCTTCTCTTCCTTCCTTAGCAATTATCAAAGTAAATTATATAAATCACTGTATTGACCGAAATTATGTCCACAAACACATGTATCTGGGCTCCGACTGACGCTTACAAATGTTCTCGGCTGTTAGTTTACAATCGCATGACTGGATGCGGGTCGTAATGCAAGATGTTGGTCATAATTCAAAACAAAAATTTTGGTCGTAAACCAAGTTGTTTGCATGTCAGGCTGCTAGTATATCAAGGGTCAACTGTATTCTCTTCTGTCAGTTTTCATTTATGTTTTGCTGGCTTAATTTGGAAATCTTAGTTAGCAACAATAGCAGGATAAAACAAATTGTAAAACAGAGCAATAAAGTAGTAAGTTCCCGAAAGATAGATCTCAAAAACCAAAATGAACAATACATTAAGTAGTGCTTCACAGATGCTACATTGAAGACTGAGATCATGTCAAAAACAGAAATATATGTGGCACGGAAAAATGAATATTTAGTTTTATAATAGTGGAGAAAAAAATATAGATATAGATATCTATATATCTGTATATATGTACAGTACACTAATTAGGCTGCTGGAAGAATTTAGTTTCATAGTTTATGTCCATTTTTCTCTTTATTATTCTCTTACTAATTATTTCATTTACTTTTCTTTTGTTTTAGAATGTTGTGAGTGCCCCCCCGACAGGAGGCAAGTATGATGATAGGACCAGGAGAGACACCAGCATCTGGGTAATATGTCCCTGGGGTTCAGGTAACCTTCACTGATCCTCAGGGTGTGATGGGAATTGGAGTTCCGGAACACAGACCTTTTGGGTTGCATGGATGCTGCCAGAGGGTATTTCAGGGAGATATAGTCCTTACTTTAAGGGACTCCTAACTGACACGGGAGTGCTTCCTATGGACCATGTTCTATCCCTGGACCTACTGCCAGGTCAAAGATAAAAGGAACCGCATCATTTTAACCTGCAGGCAGAGGGGAAAAGAGATAGATGAGGATGAATGTGAAGAAAGAGGATTGTTTCTGGTGTTTGGGGCTTAGTGGCACCCCCTACTGGTTACATTGGCGTAGTTCATAGGATTACCTGGCTGTTGTGTGACAGAAAACTGCAAAATTAATTTTTGTAACCAAACCCAGACCACCAGGCCAAACTACTTGAATACTGACACTTTTCAAAAAAAAAAAACCACAAGAACACGACAAAGACAGCCAGCAAATTTAGAGACACCTGGAGGGAGTCTGAACTCTCAGGGTATATGCTGGCAGCTGCTCTGTGTACTGGAGCCGGATTGCCACAGGAAGTTGGAGCACTCGAGCAGAGATATCGTAGAACCACTGAAAAGTATCTGACCTTGAAAATGGCGAGGTTTCTGTGGGCTGGCAAGAAAGCTGCGAGGCTCGTGAGAAACCAGAAAGTGAATATGCCACAGTAAAATCCCAAGACACTCAAGGAAAGGCCAAAGAGACCTCAATGCACAAACATGGGGTAAGTGTCTTTCCTATTTCTTCTAGGGATAACAGTGGGTTCTCTGGTTGCCAGAAGTCCCTGCGGCAAGTGGGAAACATCTGAATACTGAATCGACTTGCAAGAATTAGAGGAGCTGCTTCACCTGGTGCAATCCATTCAGTCCATACAGACTCTACTGGAAGCCATAGTTAAAGATATCCAGAGCACCACCCAAACACCTCTTGAGGAAGCTGAAAAATATTTACAGCATCTGGGAGTGGAACTGCACCAATTGTGGATTTGGCTATACAGGTGAGTGAGCTCTGTATAGTACATCATAAAGAACCACAGTGCAAAGTAGCCCTGGATTTTGGTGAAGGGAGCCAAGTAGCGCTTGTTTCAACAGTTATATTTTGCATGAAAAAAGTGTATCTGTCTGAACTTGAAGAGGTCATGGACATTGGTGATGGGAACTAAGTAGTGCTTGATCCAATAGTTGTAAAGAAGGAGTCTTCCATGTCTGAACCAGCAGTTTTGGAGATTACCACTCAGACTGTGGTCAGGATGGGGAAAAATGTTGGAATTCAGGGCAAAAAGGGCACTATGATTAATACGGGGATCTAAATAACTCTGTCTCCTACAAACTTGAGAGCATTATGCTTAAACCAGCAGTGCTCTGGTTTAAAACTTTCCCAAGGTATAGACAAGGCCACGTAGCCAATAAAGGGCCCGTCTTTAATTATTAGAGTTATACAAGAGCTGAAAGAGTTTATGGGGAACCTTTCCAAAGATGAGGCTTTAACCCACAGTATGTCCAATCCAGAAGGCCCATCCAGAGCATATGTCGAAAAGTCCTGCCTAACTCGGCTATGTCATCTCCATGCAACTCAAGAGAGAAGAGAACATTCGTTTAGGGAAAAGAGAATACATCTGCTGAGGAGGACATTCCTATATTCCCCCTCTGCTTTAAGAGACTTTCCACATTATAAAACAGACCCAGAAGACTGTGTTTCAATTGCCAGGGATTGGCCACTGTTGGAGACACTGTCTACTCCAGTGGTTAAGAAGCAGGGGCCAAAATAGCCATCCCCATTCTACTTATTTGGAAGGCTGTAGCAAGGGCCAGCACTTATTTGACTCTGATTTTGTTTCTTACAGGAGTTAGGATCATGGAATCTTCAAGAACATGGGACTAACCCCCTCACAGAACTGGTCAATGACCCCTACAGGGCTGTTAACTGGGAAATACTGCTGGATCAAAGATAAAAGGAGCTACATCATCTTAACTGGCAGGGGCAGTTGGAGGAGGTGGACAAGACTTGACAGGATGAATGTGAAGAAGGAGGATTGTGTCTGGGGTTTGGTGCTCAGAGGCGCCCCCCTACTGCTTACAAGGTGCTCATTTCCTTTTACTTATTGCATTTAAGTGCCCCCTTAAGTTAGGCTCAGATTTACAGTCACATACTGTAAGTTACACCACTTTGTTTATGACTTTTAAAAGTACAAAAGGGCATATTGTCTTCAACGAGACAAATGTATTACATCTTCATTTATGTGTATATTCCCCTATAATGAGACCTCAAACATGTTTCCCGCCTTTAAGTTAGGTTACACTTGCTGCAACCCTATTTTTATTCCCTTCACACCAATACATAACAAGGGTCTATTTCTTCAAAATTAATTGATTTGAGTATATACTCCATTTCTCCCATTGTTACACTTGATCAATAAGCTATTTTTCAGGCTTAACATTAGAACTCAAAGTGCAGAAGAAAATTGAAGCTATCGGTCATTCCCGCCTTAACGAAAAATATGTCCTCTGAACCCTAAACATGTCCACATTTCTTGGAGTGCCTTTGTGGCCAAACTCATTAGGGATGAATTTCTTACAGTATACTGTAAAAAATATTTCTTGGCAAATAAATTAGTATCATTGCTGACTGAAAATTCTACACAGTGTTCAATTTATTCAAGTGGCCTGTGATTATCCCAGATTATTTTCTAATGGCATAATAAAGAGTGTTTCAAATTGCTCCATAACTGTTAATAAACAAAAAAAAAAAAAAATAAGAGAAGAACCAGCTACCTTTTTTAAGGTCCAGAGATATAAATGTTTTTGATTTAAATATACATATAGAGATGCCGATAAAATGCATCTCCGCAATGGATTTTTTTTCATATATGGAGAATGGATTTTATTTTAAAAATGCATGTTTTATGTTTCTGAGTTAATAAAAGACAGCAGATGTACAAAACACATGGTTAAGCTAACAAGTGATATTGAGGAAAAGACAGTATGTTAGAAATAGAGTTGGAATTGAATTTCCAGTTTGCCATTCTGAGGATTTGGAAAAATTGATAATTATGCTAGCTTTTTGCATGGTGGATAAAAAGTTGCTAGTATAGTAGGTGAAAGTAGGTAGGCATAGTCATGTCAATATTTAATACTTACCAGGTGCAGTTGGCAACAGAAATCATAAAGCATACCATATTTTAAAACACTATAGTGAAACCCCACCATTATACATTTATAGTGTGTTTACACTGTAAAGAATGACCCATATTCTAAAATGTCTCTCAAACTTAATGTAGCAGATTCAACACTATGTGGCATCACTAATTTAAAATATATATATATTTACTTATATTTCAGGCACACTGGAAATATGGTATAAAAAGCTAAATGTGTTTCTCATTTATATAGAGGAGGATCATAGGCTATGTGTCATTGCAAACATTTTCCCCTTTGAGGAACTTTTATTTAGGTTGCTTTATTAGGCAAGTGTACATAGGATTCATTTTTAGGATTTGGCAGTTTCCAAAGTTGCTCCTCAGGGTGGGTTTAATGACTGAAATTTCTGGAGAAGTATGAGCTATGTTTCATTCTAAAAATGTTCCCCTTGGGGAATTTAGTCAGTGAACGCATCCGCACTGTTGTCCTCCATGGCCAGCGTAGGGTATTCCTGGTAGTTTTCTCTAAAATTATCTTGCCCAAGAACCATAGGTTAAGATATTTTTTCCCCTTTCTGTTAGTAGGTTGAATTTAGAATCTGGGGGATATCAATGTATACAGTATGTATTGTCATGCATGTGCGTCAGAGGACCTCCTCATGGGATCAATCAAGGTAAGCGATAATCCACTGGGGTAAGCAGGGGTGCTGCCACTAACGTTCTCTTCTCTTTCTCTCCCCACAGCTCTGAGAAACCACCCATTGAGGGCAATTAGCCCTGCCCCTTATGGAACATGCTGCTATAAGAAGCCGGACTACCCAGAAGAAGTCATCTTTTTTCCAAGAACGAACCGCCGGATGGACCTCCCGAACGAACGACCCTTTTTAAAAAGAATACATAACCACTAATTTTGTTGTTTTGAGCCTGACTGGCCATTTTTTTTTTTGCTCCACTTTATAGCACTATTTATGATGGACTTCCTTAATTAAATGGGACTACCAACATTTTCTGTTACCTGTCCTGTCTTTCCTGAACCCAATAAACATTTTGTAAAATTGACAAAAAATATGTTGGAAGGTTTTTAAACTTCAGTCTGTTCTTTTGCCAATAAATCATGTTACAACATAGTAGGCTGATTTAAAAATGATTTATGTTCAGACTCGTATAATCACATCCATAAAGAACTATTTTGTTTGTAAATAACTTTTTCCACAATTAATTCTTTTTTTTTTCTTTTCAATACCCAGCCAGACAGGTAATAAATAGGGTTTTTGTACTGAATCCTGGAACCCCAACTCTTTATGAATATGTATTTGCATTTCTTTTACAATTGCATCACCTTCTTTACTGTTTGAATAATAGTACAACTTCTTACAATAAAGTGCTTACTCGTTTCAAGCACTGTTATTAAATCAGAAGATGAATGTGCATCATCAACTAAGTAGTATATTATCTCTAAAAATAATAAATAATAAAATGTATAATTAGGTTATTAAGATTATATTTCAGTTATTACGATTATATTTATATTATATAAAGTAGATTATATTAAAGTACACTCATGACACCTATACTTAGGATACAGTTACATTTACTAGTTTAAAAAACATCATTCATTTATAGTCACATCTGGTTGCTATCAAAGCTTTATTCAGATCATTTAATGCTCTTGCTATTAATGTTTTTAAAATGCTTTCTGTATAAGCCAGCATCTTGGCTATCATGTAATGCTTCATTGTAATTAAGATACAGTAACTTAAATAACTGAATCCTGAAAATGGTAAAAATGTACCAATGCATTATTAAACCATACATTTATTCAAATCTGACTATCAGTTACAAGGGATGTTGGTTTATCTGGCAATAGCAGGTGTAAAAAGGATACAAACAATCAAGTTCCAGTCTCACTGGGTCACTTGTTTTGGACCTGCTCCAAATTAACATCATTCTGGACCAAAATCTTTAAATGCCTATCAGACAGCCTTGGTGTAAGAATCCCTCCTAATCCACTAACAGCTGTGTTTGGTGTTCTTCCAGATGGGCTTAAAGTGGAGAAGGACAAACAAACTGTTATTGCCTTTACTTCATTATTGGCACGTAGACTTATCTTACTCCTGCGGTGGGCTGGCGCCCTGCCCGGGATTTGTTCCTGCCTTGTGCCCTATGTTGGCTGGGTTTGGCTCCAGCAGACCCCCATGACCCTGTGTTAGGATATACCGGGTTGGATAATAACTGACTGACTTATCTTACTCAACTGATAGAATACTAACTCACCTCTTTTAAGTCAGTGGGTAACTGATGTTATATACTATTTGAAATTGGAAAAAATCAAATGCGGAGAATTTTGAAAACTTTTTCAAAACCTGGTAGGATCTATCAACACCATAATAGAATAAGAACTTAAACTGAGGAAGCTGATTCTCTCCCTTCTTTTTTATTCTATTTATTCTTATTCATTTATAAATTTATCTATTTACTTATTTTTACTAGTTTAAAGTTTTACTCTGCTGGCCTAGTTCTCTTTCTCATGGGTAGGGGTTGACGTGTTTCGAACCTAGTTTTGTTAACCTTGACTTGTTTGTATGGAATGTTATTTGATTTTAATAAAATCAATAAAATGCAAAGCAAAAAAAAAAAGAATACAAACAAAGATAAAGAGTTGGTGACCCCATATTATTGTAGGACAAAAACACACAATAATTTTGGAGATGTCTTCTTAGATACAAGTTCAAGATAAAACTGGAAACAAGATAAACAGTTCCCGGATTATATGGTCATGTGGCAGGATGAGGTGGGTCCATACGGATGAACAACGGGAGTGACATTCATGAGGAGTGGCTGACAATCTTCTATTCTGCAGTGGGGGGAGAAAGCATTAGAGCACAGCACCGATCCCTGGTTCGGCCAAAATTACCATCACCAAAGCTGTTAGGCTACCTCTCATGTGCATGTGCGTGACACAGGGCTAATCCAAACACACATGCAGTTGTAGTATAGAGCACTTCAGATATATTTATAAATGGCAGGATGGTCCATAAAATAGAGCTTGTTCCGCACATTTACAGGCTTGAATCCCGGTACTGTAAATGACCGTGTGAAGTTCTGATTGTTCTGTCAATGTCTATGTGTGAGTTTTTTATGAGTTTTCCTGTTTTTCATTTGCATCCTTGAATGGACAAGGTTTACTCTATTAGATTATGCATTTCTAACATAGCTCTTCTTACATTTATTTAAATCGTCATGCATTTACTGTTCTTGCCAGATTATCCATCCATCCATTTTCCAACCCACTGAATCCGAACACAGTGTCACGGGGGTCTGCTGGAGCCAATCCCAGCCAACACAAGGAACAAGGCAGGGTGCCTCACAAACACACCCACACACCAAGCACACAATAGGGACAATTTAGAATCACTAATCCACCTAACCTGCATGTCTTTGGACTGTGGGAGGAAACCGGAGCGCCCGGAGGAAACCCACGCCGACACGGGGAGAACATGCAAACTCCACGCAGGGAGGACCTGGGAAGCGAACCCAGGTCTCCTAACTGCGAAGCAGCAGCGCTACCACTGCGCCACCGTGCCACCCCTTGCCAGATTATAAATAACGTAATAAACATTCTGTTTATCAGTTATAAATAAAAAATAAACCAAGCATCATGTGAGAAATGTTGCAATCATATGTACAGTTAGTAATAGAGTTTGAATAGTGTAAAATGATCAGACTCAACACACTTGAAAAAGTTTGGGGCAGCCACCCATATATTATCCCTGACTGCAATGGGTTGATTTTGAACAAGAGATGTTTCTCTGTTGGAGACCAGAATTGAACTGCTGAAGGTTTGTAAAGATGGAAGCTTTAAAGGATCAATCTGGAAGTGATGTGTAGGAACTGGAAGTGACGTAGGAGAACGGAAGTGACATTCTTCTGACGTCAGTCTGTGCGTCAGAACCGGAAGTGACGTTCTTCTGGGCACTGGAAGTAGAAGGGACGTCGTTCTGGGTGCCGGAATCGGAAGTGACGTCATCGAAATTGAGTCAGACAGGTTTTCCCGTGGCTGGTCTGTAGAGATAACAGGAGAAGGTTTAGTGCAACCCGCCACCCCCTGGCCTGGCGTGGAATTACCTTCGCTTGGTCCATACAACGTCCTCCTACTCGCACGTGCATGACAATAGATCTCAGTAAGGCTAGGTATAACAATTATTAAGTTTGTGTTTCAGTTTTGTTGAAAACTATAGCAAGAGCTACACATAGAGTTCAACATTAAAAACATAATAAAAAAGACAGATTATAATGACATCACAACACTTATACTAAAATTGAGAATCTCAAGAATAATTCAGTGTTCATCAGGTGTGCAAATGAGTAAGATACATAAGAGGCTAAATAACTGGACTTCATAAGGCTAGGAGGTTAATCATATACGTATATATCAGTTCATAAATATTTGGGTAGGCTTTGCTGGTATAGTGTTGTTTGGAAGTTACCACGTTCTTTGGCACAGATCTGAGAAGTACAGAGGAACACAATAAGAAGACCAACATAAAATATGATAGGCCATCACAGCTACTTATCAGTGTTAAACATTATCTGCACATAAATGGTACCCTCCATGAGCAAAAGCCATGGGATGATGACTTACAGAGGTAGGAATCCTTTAGTATGTTTATTATTGACCTGTCACCAATATTCACCTGCATGTGGACCTTGTTTATGTTTCTGTAGTCTGATGTTCTGTAGATTAGCATAAGCTCGCTTTAGAAGTTAAATGCATCTTAAACGTCTACCTGATTTGCACATTAAGGTGATCTACACAACACAGAAATCTAGACAGTATTCTCAAAAAGCACACCACCAGAACATTGATCATTGCAGTGAGGTGAAATAATTCTTAGGATAGTCAGGATAAGACAGCAGCTGCACAATATTTCATTAGACGTAGCACAATACATAACTGCTGTATGAAGCACTATATGAGAGTAAGGCCTTTTTACTATGTAAGTATTTATATGAAAAGGCCTAATAGATTTTTTATTTTTTGCAGGGTAATTTTTGAAGCAGAAAAGATACAAATTATAATTCACCAAAGTGTGAAGGATTCAGCATGGGGCTGACGACAGAAGGAGCATATGCCTGCAGCAATAGAGAGAACGCAGGAATTAAATTTAGATTAATCACCAGTGAACAGCAGGGCACATTCACTCATATCAGGCCAATTTGGAAACGGGGAATAACTTGACAGTATGTCTTTGAATTGTGAGGGGAAGCCAAGGATCCAAGTGTAAGAACACATTTAAATGTAAGAACACATGAAGTACATGACAATCCTCCTTAGAAGGCAATCTAGCCAGAAGTAATCTGATGGTCAAAAAGATGTGAGGTACTTGTTGTGTTTTCTCTTAAATCAAACATGATATGCAGTCTAAGCAAATGACATATGCCTACAAGTTTGAGTTGATAAAGCGCCTTGAAATAAATCAGTGTAATTTTAATAATTTACAAAGGAAGAGAGTAATATATAAACTTTGAAAACAAAGTTGTGCCACAATAAAATCACAGAACCATTTGAAGCAGCACAAGCTAAAGAAATAGAAATCAGATCTGAGCTGTGGTTTTTGCCCACAATGTATTAACAGCTTACAACAAGTTCAGAATTCTTCTGCCAGAGTTCTAACATGGACCAAACATAATAAGCACATCATCCTTTATATGGCCAGGCTACAGTGGCTTTCTGTACAATACTGTGTTATCTTCATAACTCTGCTCTGATTTGTGGAGACATTCATTATCTGCTGCCACTGTTTGCTTCATAGCAACCTTACATAGAACTAAACAATTCTTACTATCCCAAAGACTTGTTGAGCATCTCTTGGTGAGTGGTCAGCATGCTTTATCACTTCTAAACTCTGTAGGTATGTTTTTGAATTTCCATCAGTTGTTAACATCCAAATCAAACATGAAACACACATTTTTTTCTTTTGAAATGTACATGGCTGTATGATTAATTATACTCTGTATTTTGAATTTCCTGCATCACCTTCAGAAATGCTGATTGTACTTTATACTTAATTTATATTGATAGTCTCTTTCCAAATACTATCAAACTATATTTATTGTCACACATGCGTGATTGGGAGACAACTTCTGGGCTCACTGGATACTGGTGAATTCCAATCCAAGTCGGGGTTGGTGCTGTCTTTCTCATATTTCATCTGTGGTCAATCAAAATAAAAGAATAGCATGGAGTGGAAGTGGGTTGTCAATCACTCAAACAACTTGCTGGAGGACACCTGTGATGCCCAGTGTACTGATACCTCTACATATGTTTAAACTCCGGGCATCTGTAACATACTAGTGGTGGTAAAATGGTAGCACAGACTCCAAGAAAGAGTTAAAAAGGAATGCCTTTTATAAAAGCGCCAGGGGAAACAAATCCAGTGTCAAACATTCAAAAAATGCAGTCCTCTGCAATGACAACAATAAACAAATAGAAGTTAATTATTTACAATACGTACAGCGGCTCCAGAAGTAAAAGTGATGAAAAAAATAGCAAAAATAAACATGCAATTCTTCTTTGTTCATTTTCAAACAAGACTAAAATCAAGGGGACCCATAAAGAAAAGTAATCAAAATCACAAAACAAAAAAAAAAAAAACAGTGGAAAACTTTTAAAACATTTAAAAGGCTCACTACACAGTTGCCCAGCTAACCTTTTCCAAAAATGCCAGTAGGTAAAAAGATGACCCCTACTGGGTGTGTTTCTGTTTTACATGCAGGGCATGTTCACGTAAATAGTCATTAACGATGGCCTGGCATAACCCAAATCTCCTATTTCCCAGTGTCTCACTCATTCGCAGCTACCCCCTCTTCTTTCAGTTAACTTCATATACTCTCTCTTTTTTGCATGCCCTGCTTACTTGCTGCTCTTTTCCTGCTGGCAACCTTTCCATAGCACATGCAGAACAAACAGGTATTTTTCCATGGCAATATTAAAGTAATGCCAGGTTGTTGGCATGCTGGTAGATGGAGGTTCAAATGGGCAAAACAGGCCTCCTCACACCCGACTTGAACAGTCAGTCATGCTCTCTTCCACAATGTGCCTCCATGCTGCTAAAAGCCGTTCCATCCCTGGTGCCTCCATGGAGCCTCATGTGTAAGTGCACCTTTTAATATCAATTTTTTTGATTTTAGTTAGAAACAGATGACATTCCATACAGTCAAGTCAAGCTTAACGAATCAAAGCAAAATTCAACCCCCACCCAAGAGAAAGAGAGAACAGCCAGCAACTGAAGCTACTCTATAAAAGGAACAAGAAAGGAAGGGTATCTTTTTCCCTGAAATGGAAGCTTATTCTAAAATGTTATTGGTTAGATCCTGCCATATTTAAAAAAAGTTTTCATCAGATTCTTTAAGTGAGAATTTGATTTTTCCAATTTCAAGTAGTATAAGCATCAGTTACCCAATGACTTAAGAGTTGGAGAGGGAGGGGTTTAGGATTCTTCGTCTGGGAATACACCAAACACAGCTGTTTTTGGGTTAGGAGTGATTGTAACACCAAGACTGTCTTACAAACATTCAAAGACTTTTGTCCAAAATTATGTTAATTTGGTGCACGCACAAAACATGTGGCCCAGCGAGGCTGGAGCTAGACTACAACAGTCACAGACTGAATTTTGCCCTGGAAACATTTTGGACAATTTTAAATGAGATAAATGTGCTTGATAAAATATTTTAAGTTAATGATTGAATGCTTTGTACATATGGAGCTTGAGTGTATTCTGTGCACGGCTGCATTCCACTCCTTTTCTGAAATATTAAGTGACAGATCCTTTCCCCAGTGTACTCTGGGGTCTTTGAAAGGAAGGGACTTTAAAATATTTTTTATAAATTTTAAAGATGCTATCTGAGTCTTCAAGACTGATCAATAATTCTTCTGGAATAGAACAAGGTGGAAGGTGAGGAAAATTGAGCAGATTCTGTTCAGCAAAGTTTCTAGCTTGAAAGTAATGTAAGAATTGTGTTGATGAGAAGTTGTATTTTAAGCGTAATTGTTCATAGGATGCAAAGACATCATCTATGTACAGTACATGTCCAAAAGTGTTATTCTGTACATTTTTCAGACATTAAATTGTGTATATGTTTAGATGGTAGAAAAAGGTGGTTGTCATGTAGAGGTGCAACAGATAAAAGCTTATCTGTCTTAAAATGCTTGTAAGAACCATTTTCCAGTAATTTAGGTCATGTTAAGTCGATAGGAGTATTTTCTTAGATATGTTAAATGTTTGCCTATAAATTAGTGCATAGTATACAGGAGGTTCTTATAACCCCCACAAGCTGAATTGAAATTAAATATTCTATTTCTTGTCCCACTGATTGCAGATTAGTCTCAGTTAGTGACCTGCCTTGCCATATGTAAGACATGGAGGGCACACGGTTTCAAACCATGCCTTAACTTGCTCAGTTGTATGTGTAGCTGAACGTTTAGAACATACTGAATGTGAAGTAAAACACAGAGAAATAACTCAACCTTAATTGTAGAAACAACTGAAGTTTAACAAGAAGAAACATTTTTCTTTTTTTTGCCTTTTATTCTATGTGTGCAACAACCTTTCTCTATTCTTGTGTGGACTGTTTGCTTTGAAATTTCACTAAACCTTTTTTAAAAAAAAGTTTTTTGGACTGAGAGATTTCCTTTGGTATGCGTTTGGCTCATTCTTGATCCTGCCTTACTCACCAGCAGCTACAGTGCTTCCTACATTGGTTCCACATTCTGAGAGAATGAAGGGTAATTGGATTATTAGCGTAATGACGGTAGTTTTTATTAACTTGGGCACAAAGCAGGGGATATAAAGAAGTTCTGCAACATTTTATTTCGATTGCAGATTAGGTTTGTGGATATTCAACAATTTGTGTCAATGTCCAGGTCTTTATTGCTTTTATATTTGCTGCCTGGTAATAAAATTGAAAGTTAGGTAGTGCCATGCCCCCTTCTGCTTTAGGTCATTGCAGAGTTGCCCTTTGGATGTGTGGATGTTTCGAATTCCCAATAAATTAAGTTATGATTGGATCTAATTTCTTAAAATATTATTTGTTAATGTATATGGGGATGCTTTGAAATAGGAAGAGCAGCTTGGGAAGGATGATCATCTTAACAATGTTGATTCTCCTTGCTAATGTAAAGTTAAGGGTAGACAATCTATTCACGTCTAGTTAAATTTTTTCCATGCAGGCGAAAAATTTTGTTGAAAAAGAGATTTATATTTACATTTACCCCTAGATATTTTAACTGATCTGCTAAGATAAATGGGGAGGTGTCCAGTCTGATTTTATGTAGTAGAAAATTCACTGGAAAAAGCATGCTTTTATTCAAATTGATTTTAAATTCAGATATCTTTTGAAAATCTGCTAATGCTTTAAGGACTCCTGGAACATAATTTTGAGGGTTAGATATTTACAGTACCTTATTATCTGCATATAGTGATATTTTCTGTTGAAGTCCTTCTACAAGAATCCCCTTTATCCATGATGCAAAAGTATCGAAAGTATACAGCCAACGGTTCAATGGTGATTGCAAAGAGTAAAGGTGATAAGGAGCATCTTTGTAGAGTTCCACATTCTAGTTTGAAGTTGTCTGAAATAATATTGTTAATACGAACGGAAGCCTCTGGACTAGTATATAGTAATTTTATCCATGCACATCTATTTGGGCTGAACCTAAATTTGTGCAATGTGGTGAATAAGTAGTTTCATTCAACCATGTCAAGTGCTTTGTCTGCATCTAAAGATAATACGATCTCTGGGTTGTTAGATATAATGGGTGAATATATGATATTAAACAAACTTCGACGTTAATATCTAATTATTAAAGAAAAGAAAGCTATAATTAGTTATTGCACCTTGCAAGTGCCTGAAGATTCAACACGCACTGTTAAAACAAGTGTTTTTGTTAATTTACCATCTTGATTCTGTCCACATCATATACATACAACAAACAATAGTCAATAAACAGAAGGAAAATATATATACCCTCTCTATCCAATTTTAATTTGCTCTTTGCATTAGGATTGTGCCCAGGTATAATGTAGCCAGATAACATTTACAAATGGCATTAAAATGCATTTACAGTGTCCGTGTTGTATCTGAGTGAATATCCAATGTTGCCTCCCCCATGCAAAAGTAAATTCACTTTTTACTTATCTGCTTGCTGCATGTAAACAGAAAATGCATTTGCACTTACGTTTGTGTTAAATGTGAATGACCTGTTTCGAATCACAACTGAATACAGTCTGAGTGATCCAATCGCAGGTATGTTTACACCTAGTTTTTAATGTGGTTGAGTGTAATCACATTGTGAGCAGATCAGTGAAAATGCATTTAATGCTAGGAGTAACTGCATTTCCTTCTTACTTTCTCCTATAAAGAATGCACAGTCTGATTATATTACTCCTTTTAATTTGTGCCCAATTGTAATTAATACTGCTTTATCAGTTGTAAAGAGTCAATTTTGGGGACTGACTTGTATACTGAGATGGGCCTATTATAGCTGTTCCATTCATTTAGCTCCTTCAGGAATTCCACTGTGGTTGGGGCACAGTGACTGACTGTTCTTAGGCTGAAAAGCCTGACTTGCCATACCAATTGAAAAGAGAGCAATGTCACTTTGTTCTAAATTTCTTACCATCATATAACCCCTACATCTTGAACTGAAAATCCTAAAATAAAAAAAAAATGAACAGTGGGCTTTCTTTTTTAGGCTACTTAGAATGAACAGAAGTAAGTAAAATACATAAACCTAACTGAATAAAATATTACTTTATTAGAATATTTGTATTTCATTTCATCTTCTCAACAAAAGTTGTTTTCTTGTATAGCACAAATCACACAAGGAATGTCTCAGTGGGCTGTTATTTGACAGACCCTCTGCCTTGACTTCCTAAGGAGACAAGAAAAAAACTTCCAAAAAAAAAAACTCTGTTGGAAAAAAATGTAAGAAAGGTAATTCAGAGAGAGACCCCTTCCCGGTAGGTTGTAATGAATGTCAAAAATGGTGTAAATGCAATAAACAAAAGAGAGCACATATAATCCTCTATACAGAGGTAGATGGCCATCTATCACTGCCACCTCAGAAATGCAATACAATGGTACAAACTACTTTGGTCTTGCACAGAGGTGCTCACCAAGTACACACACAGAGGGCTACTACAACTCTCAAGGCAAAAGGCAAGAATAGATTTTACCCCTCACTATATATAGAACTATCACATATGAGGATACAGATTTGTTCAAATACATAAATAACAAAGTAGAAACTAATTAACATAAATAAAAGATAACAATATCTGTCCATCAGTTGTAGAACCACAGCCAGGTTGTCAGACTAGCCAGACATTTTCTTGGAGACCTCGGCCAACTAGCTGCCTAATGCCTACTAGCCAATGCACAGTTGAAACAGTGCTGGGCCAGCCAATCTGATAATAGGACACTTCCTACCAGATGATTCCAGTGCTCCTTTATTTGAGATGACAACTCAGCTGCTTTTACTGGTGACAGTCATGATGGCGGCAGTCCAGGCAGCTCAGTCCAGATTTCCCTGCCACCAGCGACAGAATTCAGGTCTTCCTGAGGAGTTCCCAAGCCAGCTGAGAGATATAATCACTTCAGTGTGTCCTTGGTGTGCTGGAGGAGCAGTGACTCCACTCTGAGGCTCTCCCAAATCTCTGAACATCTCATCCTGCCACTGAGTGTCAGCATAGCCTCCCAAATATGAAAACTCATTTCTGCCACTTGTATGTTAGATCTCATTCTTTTGTTCATTACCCACAGCTCATGACATTAGGTGAGGACAGGAATGTACATCAACCTGAAAACCAAGAGCTTTGTCTTTAGACTCAGTTCCCACTTCACTACCACAGACCGGCATAGTGCCCGCAGAGGACTGTCTGTTGCTCCAATCCACTTGTCCATTTCTCACTCCCTTATTCCTCCACTTGTGAACAAGATCCAGAGGTATCTTAATTCTTCCAAGAAGAGTAGTTGTTTCCCCCCTAAACCTGCATTGATCAATCAACACTTTTCTTGGTGGTGCTGATCCTCATCCACGCTGAACTCGGCAGGGAATTGCTCAATGATGTGATGAAGGTCACAGTCAGGGGAGGCAAGAGGACAACATTATCTGCATAAAGCCATGATATCACCTCTTGCCTCCCAACTATAAACTCTCATATCCTTTGCTCCACCTTGATATCTAGCCAAACAACTGGAAACTCTTACATCCTCAGCTTCTCCATGAAAAAAAGAAACAGGAGTGGTGTAAAGACACAGTCTTGACGGAGTTCAACATTCTATCTATCTATCTATCTATCTATCTATCTATCTATCTATCTATCTATCTATCTATCTATCTATCTATCTATCTATCTATCTATCTATCTATCTATCTATCTATCTATCTATCTATCTATCTATCTATCTATCTATCTATCTATCTATCTATCTAGTGAACGAGTTAGACTTAACTCCAAGTATTTGGACACAGCTCTCAATGAAAACAAATATCACACAAAAACAGCCTGTTATCCCATATTCATGCAGCACCTCCCCCAAAATATACCGAGGGACATGGTCATATGCTTTTTCCAAATCTACAAAACACAAGTAGAGTTATCATTTATTTAATTGATGAGAACTAGTACTTTGTTTTATACTACATATGACAATGGGAGAAATGGTGGGAGAGTGCCTAGGGCTATTGCCTCACAGCTCTGGAATCCTGAGATCAAATCCTGACTGGACAATACCTTGTGCCTATGTGGGTTTTTCTCCTATAACTTAATTTTTCTCCCACGGCTCAAGGATGTGCTTATGTTGAACGCTGAATCTTAATTGTTTTGATAAGAGATGGTTAGTTCTTGACTTGCATGCAATTACACCTGAATAGACATCGGCTCCCTGAACTGAATAGGTGTGTTAGAAAAGGCATGTATGTAGTACCGACTAATGCTATGTCAAACTGCACAGTTGTCAGTTAAGCTTGATGCCAAATTTCTTTTCGAATTTTTTGACCTGGAAATGACCCTTTAAGAAAAGGTTTAAAGGGCAGGAGAATGCAGATTCAAAATGGAATTCAGATTCAACAGTTCCCTGACAGGATGGACTGAGACCTCAGGGGAAAAAATGATGCGAAAGGGAGAGACAGCATGGCATGTGGGAAAACATACAAGCTGTTCTTACTTGACAGGGAGAACATCCTGAATCAGGGTTACTGAGGCCCAAACAGTATAGGCATTATTATTTAGTATAGGGAGTATGTCTTTATGATTTGGTGTTCCTTTCTCTTAATTTTGTATGTTGATTAGCATCAAACACTTTGCAATTAGTGATATTTTTGTTCTGTAATCTGTGCAATTTCTGTTGGAGGTAATGTGACATACATCAATTCAAGATATGTGTTACCATAGGTACTATTTTATTCAAATTTACCTTGTTAGTTTTTTTTTAAATACAAAACAGGAAAAGAGAATCAGTTTAGATTTAGCTCTTTTGCAAATATGATTAAGCAATGAGAAGTAGATATATTTACTGCAGATTTGGCAATATATGATGAGCAGTAGATTAAGAGTGTCTGACAACTGAAAAAGTGACAGCTTAGGTCAAGGGGCTATAAAATATCAAAATCTATTAGTTGACAAACCAAAAACACAATGCACAAAATAGAAGAGTGATTAGCAGAAATATAGTTAGGGATTTTGTTGCAACTGAAAAAATATTGAAACACTAGTGCCTTTAAATGGAAACAATTTCTTGATTGCTTCAGGCCTCTCAGTTCAATTAACACGGGCATGCGAGAATTTATAAACACAAATTATCATTATATGTAATGCAATTAAAATATAATAACTTCTAAATGTGTGAAGGGATTATGTTTGGGACTTGTGGAAACATCACTCCAGTTCATGAAGAGCTCTAACATGGCAAAATAAAGCATCCTCTCATTTAACCTCACGTCAGCAAACTCCCTTAATGCATAAACATTTAAATGAGATTCCAAAAGCCTTGCTGCTAACCTAATTCAGCACACGTTTCTGATGCACAGAACCAAACTGAACTGCTGCATTATTTTTTAAGTATAGTACCACATGTTTACATATTATATGAGCCTAGTGTTTGCAGAAGATGATAAAAAATTGTGGTCTTGGGGCAGAGATATTCTGTGTAACAGTATGTCTCCACTGGAAATTATTTTAACTACTCTATCATACATGTTACTGAATGAAATAAAGAGGCAAAACATCTTCAAAGATCCAAAAGCAGATTTTATGTTCCATATAAATGTTGTAAACGCTGACATTTGAAGACTAAAATGAAAACTCTTAAATGAAGCATTATCATAAACTGTGATAATGAACATTTGTGACATGCCAGTTAAAGAACATTCACAAATAATTGCAAATCAGTTATTTGTGCATTTTTCAATCATATCAATAACTTCTATAATATTTCAATATTATCATATCTTATATTTATAGTTTTTGTAATCTTGTTCAGTGAGTTTAGGCTCGCATTTCCTGTGTAGGAGGAGGATAGAAATAGTTCTGATCAATTCATTTTCAGATATGAATGTTGGGCTAGCTGCAGACAGACAGACACAGTGCTATTATTACATTAACACATTAATAAGAAATTAACATTAAAAAGAGAGGTTAGGAACATTACAGTTTAAAGTTAAGTAAACTGGAAACAAGAGCAGATGTAAAGGGAGCCATGAAACAGAGTCTCTGAACAGAGATCTCACTGTAAGTGCTACCTACCACTATCGTAAAAGACTATGTACAAGTAATGTCTTAACAGAATGTGTGGTACAGTCAGTTAGTTCAATGATTGGCTACTCTAGAGCTATGATTGCAAACCATTATGACATGTATGTTACATGTGATCATGTAACAGCTCCATCTATAACGTCAAGCATTTGGCGTCTCAGAAATGATCAGAAGTTGTTGGTCAAACTGAATGAAAGGTGCGTTCAGAAGAAAAAATTCCCCCTAGTTTTTCATCTTCTTAGTAAATGTAACGTTATAGATGTTACATCAAGTGCACAGCTACCAAGCACTTAGCCACAATGTTCTGTTCACTTAGTATCACCTAAGCACCGTCTGTGTTGGCCACTCACACGTGGTCAGAAGTTGTTTGTAAGACTGAATGAATGGCATGAGTGGTGCATCGATGAAGTTGAAGTACAAAAATGTTATTTGTTTTTTCTTTTTCTTATTAAATTGGTAACTAGGAAACACTATAGATGTTACATCAAGTGCATAGTGACCAAGCAATTAGCTACAATGTTCTATTCACTTAAGTCTGCCTAAACATCATTCCATGTTTGCCTAGTAGGAGCTTGAAAAACATGGAACACTCTTACTGCCACATCTGATATATTTCCTTTCTTTTTTTTTGTTCGTTTGCTTCAGATTTTGGTGCAACTTCACTTCACTGGGGCTTTCACAAAGACTCTGTTATGATTTGACTTTATTTCTAATTTATTTTGGCTTTCTTAAGGTACTTGATTGGATGTTTCTCAGATTTATGTTATGTTTTGAAACATGTACCATCCAATTCTGAGAAAGGTTTTCCTATTTGAAATTTATGTAATTTGTGGAATTATTTTAGGATGCTTCTTGATGACATTTTGTTTTTCGCAAATGCTGACATTTTGTGGAGCTGTCGCTACCATGTTGCTAAGTAAATGATCTGGAAGTGAGTGGCTGTGACATCATGGAGTTGTGGGTATAAAGGTCATGACAAACACTTCCTATTCATTCAAGTTTAGAGAGTGAAAACTAAGAGATTTCCACATTGTTCTTTTGATTGCATTATAAGCAAATTAATCCTTGCAAATATGTAGAATTTTGATTTTCTGGTTGATGACTCTGTGTTTAACTTCCTGGTTACAAGTCATTGCCTGTTTTCTTTTTGACATCTTATTTTGTGGTACCCTTCTAAATTATTTTCTGCTTCACTTTTTCTAGCAGAATGCATTTCTACAATATGTTTTGCAGGACTGTTTCCAGCAGTTATATCAGATTGCTTAGCGTTGTAGCTGAGGGAAACTTCTCCGAAAAGGAAATGTGTATTAAACAAGGATTCTAATTCACTTCTGGGAACTAATGACCCTCAGTGTTGGAATTTATTGCTGTATAATCTGGTTATCTACAAGATGCAACAACTATTGGAGAAATAAAATATATTTATGTAAATGTTTAAATAAATTGGAAAACAAGAATGCAGAAATACACCTTTGCTAAATATTCTGGCTTTTCAAAAGCAGTTAAGGTTATGGTTAAGTTAGTTACTTTTTGTAAATGCATTATTATTTTTTTTTTTGTGCTGATATTCCTGAGCTGTATTTGTAAAAAGAAGTGCACAATATTTTTCCATTACATAACAAATTAACTGCTTTAGTAAAGTTAAGTCATTGATTAAAATGATCTAACTTTCAATTAAAAAAATATATGTATTACAGCTAAAGAGTTAAAATGCAACAGTTGGATACACATTACTATAAATAAAAGATGGCAAATCAGCCCAATGATAACTCTGTAAAACAGGCAATACGGAGTACCCTTAATTTCAAAGACTTTTGTTTACAACAATACGCACAAAATATAGCTGTTTTATTTGAAACAGATTTGTCTGTCAGGTGTCACATTTTCAAGCTACCTAACATCTTTTCTCCTTCATTTGAGGTGTTGTTTTTAATGGAGTAGTTTCTGCATTTCTGTGTTCTTTTCATGAGTGAGTGTAAGGGGAGTGGGAAACTGACAAGCAGATTGGCACTTTTGAAAGTTATGTGAGTACATCATTAGTCTTCAGTTGAAGAGGGAGCACATACAGTTCTAATTTTAAGGATTGCTCAGTGTCACTATCATTGTTGATGGATCTGAACAGTAGCCAGTATTAGCCAGTAATAGCAGTATTGTGCTTTTGCTGTTATTTGTTTTTCCCAGGACAAGTAACCTGTAGCATGAACTGCCTCAGATACAGCCAAAAGGCAAGAAACCAGAGGACATACCCGCTGTAAGACATATGAGAGCGACTGGCTTGAGAATATCTGGGCTTACACATAGTAAAGAAGAAATCTGATGCTGAGGAAATAAAAGTCTTCTGCTAGGTAAATTGCTCTTACAGCTCTCGAGCAAAGAATCAGTGTGAAAATGTATAGGCAGATAAAAGAAATAAAAACCACCACCTTATTCAATGTGAAATTTACAAATGAAAACATATCTTATTTCTTTTAGCTGCTTTGCTCCTGCATTGTAATATCATCAAGCATGGGTATTAGTACTTATGCATCCGCATTTCAAATGTAGTTTCCCTGCTATTAAATATAGAGCAAGTAATTTTTTAATAATATATATTGTGTTTATCATAATCATCTTTATGGCTGGCACAGTGGGTAACGTTGCTGCCTCAGGGAGCCAATGTCCCAGAGGACATTATCCATGATTAGGTTTTATCTTTCTCCTATGCCTGTGTCAGTTTTTCTTTGGGAACTTTAGTTTTCTTGCCACATTCCCAAAGACATGCAAGTCAGGTTAACTATTGACTCCATTTACATTTATTTGTTTATCAGACACTTTTATCTAAAACAATGTTTAAAATAGGTCAACATAATAGAGTATAACCAGTCTGGGGACTATTTGGGAACAAGTATTATAGGACAAGGGTACAAAATTGATATCTATAAGTGAAAAGTTTAAAACAAAATTTAAGATAGTTGCATTTCCCAGATTTATAGAACCTAACAGCTAATCTCTTAGAAATTCACTCAACTAGACAGTCTTTAAATACTTCTTGAACACATTGAGGGAGTCATAGTTTCAAATATAGGTGGACAGCTCATTCCACCAGCCAGAAGCTACACATGAAATAAATCTGGACTGAGATTTGATTCCACACAGAGGAGGCATCACCAGACGTCTATTATCAGCAGATTTGAATGATCAAGAAGGAGCATAGAACCTCAAGCTGGCAGTGAGTGAGTTAGCACTGTGATGGACTGGCACCCTGATAAGGGCAGTTGTCTTCCATCTCACAACTCTGAATTGGATTAAATATGTTTGAAATTGTTATGTTATGATGTAGAAGAGTGGAGGAGCACAGCCACAATATACTGATGATGGAAAGAGTGAATGTGTGGTGAATATAAGGGAGGTGTTTTTTTGGAATGTGTGCTGAAACCTAGGCAGTTTAATGCCCAGTTGAGCTGCTTTTGAACCTGCTATGCAATGAAAAGGAAGATGAACATGATACTTTATTGTTAGGCTATTTTTATCTACATTGTATTTTTACTTTTACCCAATATTATATAATTGGTATTTTTCTGTCCTTTTTAGCATACAAATCAACCCTTGTCATGTAAAATGGTAACACTTCATTTCATATATAATTGAAAGAGAAAATGAGAGACTGACAAAGAGGTATTCAGCTGAAAACATTTCAGGCAAATTGTTCTTGGTGCTATAGGTTGTAAGGTATTGGGATAAGGTATAGGATATTTTAAAGGTTGGAAAATGTATTTTTCAATACTTCACTTTCACAAATCTAGCAACTGTAGTGCAGATGAATTTCTAGAAGGTGAAACCCAGAATAAATGCAAAACAATTAGAAAGCCATTTATAATAATACAATAAATGTTAATTTGTAATGAATGTTTCTGGTAGGTTTGCTTATTTATTGTGATAACTGCTTAACATTTATTGTGTTTTATGGCACATTGTATTCATCAGGCTGATCATCTTCAAGTACATCTCATAATGCTTTTTTAAATAGTGTATTTCTGCTTCAAGAAATGCTGTGCCATATAACCACAACTTTAATATCTATCTATCCATCTTATATAAAAAAATCTTGGGTCGAGACATGATCATCTCGGAGAGACACTTTGACATGATGCAGGGATTGATCATCTTGGAGAGACACTTTGATGTCATGTGAGACTAGACGTTACAACCTTAGGAAGCAAGACCCGTGAGATAGTGACTTTTGCACGTCACGCCCTACTTACAAACAATTTAAAACAAGTTTATGGACATCTAACCTCGCAGTTGATGGAATGCTTTTGGCAGACACACTTCATGTGCTCCCAGCTCTTAAAAATGTTATACGTTCTAGATACCACTTGAATGACTAAGTGAAGAAGAAAGAACAGCGCGTTGAAAAGAGAGAAAAGCGTTGGAGAGAAAAGAAGGCAAGAAAGGATAATCTATGTGCAAATTCAGAAAATAAGGAAAGCAATAATCAGCCCAGACATCCCACGAAAGATACTTTAATGTCCCGCAAGACAAAGCAGTAAGACCAAAGGATAGCTGCTGTACAGGTTTTTAAATGAGCGATGCGCAGCGTGACAAGCAGAACATGCAGCTCGCCAGCAGCAGCAGCAAGACAGCACCTGATCCATCCGCATCTCCCTAGCTTGCGTTCAGCCCCCTAATGCCCCCCTTCACAACGCAGCAGAAATGCAAAGTGGCAGGCGCTTAGCACGCTCCAGATGGGAGGTGGGGGGGGGGGAGGGGTAAGTGAGCGAAGGGAGGACAGCTGCTGTACAGGCTTTGAATTGAGTGACGCGCAGCGCAAAAACCAGAACATGCAGCACGGAAGGAGGAGCAGAAAGACAGCAGGTGATCCATTCGCATCTCCAAAGTGTGCATTCAGCCACCCCCTTCACAACGTGTGCAGCAGAGATGTGAAGCAGCTGCTGCGTGCCACACCCCAGAGTGGGAGTTAGGGGGTGGGCTCGCTAAGCGAGCAAAGCCCCTTAGTAGTTTATTAAAATTATATTTTACTAGAATTCTTAATACTTTCATGATTCAAAAGTATTTTGGTTTTTTGACAAAAACATCAGCAATTTAAGTACATATTAGAGAATTTGTGTATCTCCTGGCATGGTTAATGTGTGACAGAGCACTACCTGTTCATTTTCTGCCTGTGCTATGTTTGGAGGAAAAGAAATTCTACTGCTGTGACTTACCTAAAGGCAACAGGCCAAGCTATTGGATTTATTCTACATTTCCCCCTAATTAGAGGCTAGTACTTAATCAATGCTGATTGATTCAGCTTTGCTCTGTAGTGCACAAATGACCAATTTAATCATTTTATATCCACTTAGTTGGTTACTTTGACAGTTTTTGTTCAAAAAGAAAGTAACCTTGGGTGTTTCATTGTAAAGATTCTCTGCATTTGAAGAGTCATTTTTGTCATATTAAAGAATTCATGATATTAATTGAAAAAGGAACTACTTACCTAAATGTGGCTGGGGCTGTAAAGCTGAAAGCATGAACTATAGTATCAAACTTGTCAAGGAAATCCATTTTTCACTGATTGAGAATTACTTAGATTTCTAAAATGGGCATATCCAGTAAAGCTGTTGAAATGTGTCAAGCGTGTCAAAGCACAGTAGGAAGGTGTTGCACATTCTTTTGAAAATCTCATTAATGTTATGTGACAGTGAGTGACCATGTCATGTTAGTTTCACAAGAGTTAGCAAAACACACCATATAGCCAGACAGCACAAAAATCTTGTACTCTTTAAATGATGCATCATGTATATAGTCAACTTGAATACATGAATTTTAAATAGCAGATTATATATTTTCCTCCTCTGTAAAGCTTTATGCAATGCATTTATATTGCAATGTCAACTCCAACATAATCTCATATGAATGTTTTTTAATGTTTTATTGATGCAAGTTTTAAAACTGTGAATATAAAGATTTTCCAGTGGTGTAGGGAAAAGTCCATGAATGGCATGGTTAGCAAATATTTAATTCTTAATTAGTGTTTCGGGTTAACGCAGTGAACATTTTGGACCTTCTCAGCATGTCATATTCTTAATACTGCATAACACTGAACATTTTGCCTATAGTGTTCTTATTCACAGGATGTACTGAAGTCAACACTGTGGATAGCAGAAGGATTAAAAATTATTATTATACCTGTACTGAGCAGTTTAAATAAACACACTAAACATCATAAACCATAAGTTATGCTTATTTTTATACTGAATTTATAAAGAAATTCATGATTAATGTTGAATTAGGAAGGGGCATTTGTAGAAATTGATCTGATTAACAACTGCGCTAACTGTTGTAAAATGCAGGGTTTTCGGAATTATTGTGAGTGAGAAAAGGCCAGGAGATAATTAAAATGCAAAGAACTACAGTCAAAGCGCTAACAAAGGATGCCAAAAAGAGGCCGAGCAATGGGTTAAAAAAAGAACAAAAACTAAACCTAATTAGCACTAAAGAGAAGGAGTTTTTGCATCCACAGAAAGATAACTTTAAAATATAAATGCGGCCATTTTTATACGCAATGTTCCATGATGCCACAAGTGAAATAGGGCATCCATGAGATCACCACTAGGATTCTGACAAGTTCACTTCTTCAGTCTTGAGATTATGAGCCTAAATATTATTTTTGACTTATAGTGCCATAGCTCCTCCTTTCCTTCCATGTCTGTCTTTCCTATAGAATATCATATTCCTCTATATCACTCCCATTTATTCTTGATTCTGCATTTTCCACAATATCATACTGTCAGCTCAATACTGTTGCCACTAGTTCACGTATTGTGCTTATAATGCTCCTTACATTAAGAAGTAAACACCTTAAAAGAAAAATTCTATTTATTGTATGTTCAGCTAAAGTTTTATTTGGTTGGGTTGGTTGTTTCTGGGTGCCTTCATCTACTTTCTCTCCACACAACCAAGTCTTCTCTGTACATCCTCGCTGTTAGGATATCTGGCCCTTTTTCTTGTAGATGTAGTATGTCTCATTGGAAAAAGAATTGTTTAAAGTGAAACACTTTCCAGTGGTTGGGGAACGTTAAATCTTCATGTTCACACCATACCTTCATTGATTAATTATGAAAGAATATTAAGCTCTGATAATGCATTTTTTTCTGCTGCTGGAAACTGATGTGGTTTTGTTGTTTATTTTGAGTCCAAGTTCTCTGAATTTTTATTTCAGCAAGGTATATGCACTTCTGTTTGCAACGTCATATTGAACTACAACCAGAGGGTCTTCACTTGCCCTTGTCAGCAGTCTGTCTACCTTTTGCATGATTTGAGAAACTTTTACTCCTTTTGTAGACTATATTGAACTAATAGCTTTTTAGAGGATGGATCTCTTATAACTAATACTTCCTTTTCTTCCCCACTGTTATAGTTGTCTATCTCTGGGATTATTTTCTGAACATTATCTTTTTTTCTTGGATTTATTTGTTCTTTTATTAGTTTTTAAGTGTAGAATTCAGTTTCACTTGCATTTTCCTTTTTTATTTTGATTTGGGATTAGTTATTATTTTATATATTCATTGTATTTAGGAAAACCCACAACCTCATCTTCTTTTTCTTTAGTGGGTACCACCATTTTCAGCTTTTGGTGCTATGATGCTGTTGCTAAAGTGCATGTCTGAGAAGTTGTGTTACTTGACATCAACAGCACAATGTTCTTTAAGCCAGCATCATGTCTTCCACCTTATTCCAAATTGTAGATAAACTCTCTAAACTTATCTCTTGTGTTCCTGTTAGTTTGAACTTCAGGTAGTTATGATCTTTCTTAGTTTATTCAACAACAAACTTTGCTTTGAGTATTGGGTTTTCATATTTTGGCAGTTTGATTCATTAAAAGTATTTATGGTTTTGATGTCAGGTAGTCATCTGGTTTATATGTAGTCCTTCATCTCCTGGGGCATCATGTATAAACAGTGCATACTCACAAAAATGGTGCATACACCCATTTCCATGCTCACCTTAAGATGTATAAAAACTAAGCTTGCAGTAAAGCCACGCACATTTTCATAGCAGCCTCACACCATACGTACGTACTTTTCTGCTCGGTTTTGCAAACTGGTGGCACCCAGTATCAAAGCAGTGCTACTGTTTATGTGGTGTCAATTTCTTTTTAAGATTAGCATCCAAGATGCAGGTTTTATTAAATACACCAAAGTTAATTGCATATTTTTTACAAATTTAAGAACTTGATTATAATCATTCTGTAACAATATAATGGTGCACGGAATGGCCATACTATTCACCCTACCATGGCTGCTTTAGCGTGGTTAGAAGACTTTACAAATAGAAGGATAAGATTATGATGACTGGCTTCAAAGTCTATTTACTTTTCCAAAAGCTATCCTCTTGGAGTTGCATGCTGTTAAAATACTAGGATTTATACTTGATATCATTTTTATGATGACATTTAACTTAATTTAAATAATGTATACTGATAATAATTAAACATGTGAGGGCATGGTGGCACTGCGGTAGTGATGAGCTGGCGCCCCGTCCAAGGATTGTTCCTGCTTTACACTCTATGCTTGCTGGGACTGGCACGACCCTGGATGGATGGATGGAATAATTAAACATGTATAATGAAGATTTTTCCGTGTTTCTTAAAAGTTTTGAAGAATCAGCATTTTAAGCCTACAGCCGATTTTACATTTATTATACTTGCTTAGTTAGTGGCAATTGCTTATGTAGAGAAAAAAATGGAAGGATAGAAATTGGGGTTTGGTACGTTTGACAGACACAGTACTTCAGCAATAAATTATTCCTTCCAGGGTCTCGCACTTCCCAGCAAGCATCTTGCAAGAGGCAGGAACATTCCCTGGACGGGGCACCAACTCTTTGCTACTGCTGCGCCATTCTGCTTCCATATGTTTAATCTTCTTCTTCTTCTTTCAGCTGCTCCGGTTAGGGGTTGCCACAGCAGATCATCTTCTTCCATATTTTTCTGTCCTCTGCATCTTGTTCTGTTACATCCATCACCTGCATGTCCTCTCTCACCACATCCATAAACCTTCTCTTAGGCCTTCCTTTTTTCCTCTTCCCTGGCAGCTCTATCCTTAGCATCCTTCTCCCAATATACCCAGCATCTCTCCTCGGTACATGTCCAAACCAACGCAATCTCGCCTCTCTGACTTTGTCTCTCAACCGTCCAACTTGAGCTGACCCTCTAATGTACTCATTTCTAATCCTATCCATCCTTGTCACATCCAGTGCAAATCTTAGCATCTTTAACTCTGCTACCTCCAGCTCTGTCTCCTGCTTTCTGGTCAGTGCCACCGTCTCCAACCCATATAACATAGCTGGTCTCACTACCGTCCTGTAGACCTTCCCTTTCACTCTTGCTGATACTGTCTGTCACAAATCACTCCTGACACTCTTCTCCACCCATTCCACCCTGCCTGCACTCTATTTTTCACCTCTCTTCCACAATCCCTTTTACTCTGTACTGTTGATCCCAAGTATTTAAACGCATCCACCTTCACCAACTCTACTCCCTGCATCCTCACCATTCCACTGACCTCCCTCTCATTTACACACATGTATTCTGTCTTGTTCCTACTGACCTTCATTCCTCTCCTCTCTAGAGCATATCTCCACCTCTTCAGGATCTCCTCAATCTGCTCCCTACTATCGCTACAGATCACAATGTCATCAGCAAACATCATAGTCCACAGGGACTCCTGTCTAATCTCGTCTGTCAATCTGTCCATCACCATTGCAAATAAGAAAGGGCTCAGAGCCGATCCCTGATGTAATCCCACCTCCAACTTGAATGCATCCGTCACTCCTACCGCAGACCTCACCACTGTCACACTTCCCTCGTACATATCCTATACAACTCTTACGTACTTCTCTGCCACTCCCGATTTCCTCATACAATATCACAGCTCCTCTCGTGGCACCCTGTCATATGCTTTCTCTAGGTCCACAAAGGCGCAATGCAACTCAATGCAACTCCTTCTGGCCTTCTCTAAACTTCTCCATCAACATCCTCAGAGCAAACATTGCATCTGTGGTGCTCTTTCTTGGCATGAAACCATACTGCTGCTCACTAATCATCACCTCACTTCTTAACCTAGCTTCCACTACTCTTTCCCATAACTTCATGCTGTGGCTCATCAATTTTATTACCCTGTAGTTACTACAGTCCTGCACATCCCCCTTATTCTTAAATATCAGCACCAGTACACTTCCTCTCCACTTCTCAGCCATCTTCTCACTTTCCAAGATTCCATTAAACAATCTGGTTAAAAACTCCACTGCCATCTCTCCTAAACACCTCCATGCTTCCATAGGTATGTCATCTGGACCAACGGCCTTTCCATTTTTCATCCTCTTCATAGCTGTCCTTACTTCCTCCTTGCTAATCCGTTGCACTTTCTGATTCACTATCTCCACATCATCCAACCTCCTCTTTCTCATTCTCTTCATTCATCAGCCTTTCAAAGTACTCTTTCCATCTGCTCAACACACTGTCCTCGCTTGTCAGTACATTCCCACCTTTATCCTTTATCACCCTAACCTGCTTCACATCTTTCCCAGCTCGTTCCCTCTGTCTAGCGTGTTGGTACAGGTCCTTTTCTCCCTCCTTACTGTCCAACCTCTCATACAACTCATCATATGCCTTTTCTTTAGCCTTCACCTCCTCTCTCTTCACCTTGCGCCTTATCTCCTTGTACTCTTGTTTACTTTCTGCATCTCTCTGACTATCCCACTTCTTCTTTGCCATCCTCTTCCTCTGTATACTGTCCTGTATTTCCTCATTCCACCACCAGGTTTCTTTTTTCTCCTTCCTCTTTCCAGATGTCACGCCAAGCACCCTTCCTGCTTGTTACCCTTACTACATCTGCTGTAGTTTCCCAGCTGTATGGTAACTCTTCACTGCCACCCAGTGCCTGTCTCACCTCCTCCCTAAACTCAACCTTGCAGTCTTCCTTTTTCAACTTCCACCATTTGATCTGTGGCTCTGCCCTCACTCTCTTCCTCTTGATCTCCAACGTCATCCTACAGATCACCATCCTATGCTGCTTAACTACACTTTCCCCTGCCACCACTTTGCAGTCTTCAATTTCCTTCAGGTCAACTCTTCTGCATAGGATGTAATCTACTTGTGTGCATCTTTCTCCACTCTTGTACATAACCCTATGTTCCTCCCTTTTCTTAAAATACATATTCACCACAGCCATGTCTATCCTTTTGGCAAAATCCACTATTCTCTGACCTTCTTCATTCCTCTTCTTGACACCATACCTACCCATCACCTCCTCATCTCCACTGTTTCCTTCACCAACATGCCCATTGAAATCCTCTCCAATCACCACTTTCTGTCCCTTGGGTACACTGTTCATCACTTCATCCAACTCACTCCAAAAATCTTCTCCATATATTTAATACATGTTTTAATTTATTTCATCATGAAAATGATATCAAGTATACATCTTACTATTCTAAAATGTTCAAAGAGCAGTAATATCATGAATGTAATGTATTCTGTGTGGAGATAACTGCCTGTGAACTCTTGTCGGCATAAGAGAAAACCCTTTTAAGAAGCACAGAGTGATTAATGAGTGGGTCGAGGAACACTTAGAACACAAAGTATTTAATATGCTACTTTAGTTACGATGGGATTTGAGAAAATCTAGTCAATTAAACATTGATTTTAAGATGAAGTTTACGATATTCTACTTTAATGGCAAAATAAACTATGAGTTTAAATTGGAAATTTTGAGATTAAAGTTGACATTTCAACGTAATCTCGGCATAGACCTTTTTCTTCACTGTGTCCAGATTTTTTTCTTCTCTGTGGCCCTAATAAGCTTCTGCATAACACTTAGACACTTGCCTTTCACGTCGACTTTGATTATCTGACCACTTCTTTTTTATTTCAGGCACTGTGCAACACTGAACTTGAACTTTTGAGTGTCTTCACCACACTGTGACTCTGCCTAAGCCACAATATACAGTAATACGTTTTTCCTTGCCTCCACTTCACTGAACAGGACCTCTGTTTCACATTCTCTAAAATTCTTCTTTTTCTCATGTGTTTTTGCCATTGTCTTTTAACAAAACACTGAACAGAAGGGGATATTTATTTTGATTTGCAAATTTAAATATGAGAAATTTGGGATGGAGTCAGGGTGGGGGTGTAAGTGCGTGCACGTGTGTTAAAATTAACATTGATTGGGATTTATAAAAGGGGAAGTGAGTGGAACTTTGCTTAAGCACAGTTTCATGCATCTGAATCTTTTTGTGCATACTCACATTTCCAGTTTGTTCTGTATGCCATGTTTTAATGTGAATTCTATGCACCGCATTATACATTAGGTCCCTGGTGATGTTTTTAAACTGCCTTTGTGGCTTGCCAGTTTATACCAATTTCAACTTGTTTTGAAAAAGGAAAAATGTTCAGTTTTTTCAGGCTTTTGTTCTTATATATCTTTATTATTTCAGTTATTTTTGCTGATGGAATGCTGCTTTAATACCATTATTTTGAGTAACACCAAGTGGGATAAGATTATGTAATGATAACTCTATCGTCAACTTATCTTGCTAAACTGGAAGAATCTTTACACACATCTATAACTTAAGGGGAAAATTATGTATTATATTAACTTAAACTAGAAAAAAAAAACTCTGTGAGTTACTGTGAGTAAAGGTGCAAAGTTTCTGCAGAATTTGGTAAGAATTCCTTAATGCAGTTCTAGATTAAACATGCCAGGCCTCTGCCTCTGTCCTGTGTTTATTTAGATATTTTAATATTTGTGAAGAGCTATATTATAATGTGCCTTTTCTTTACAAGTGAGGAAAGTGTTTACTATTGTACAATTATATTGGTCCTATTACTTATACATATGCCATATTTACTGTATATTATCACAATGACTTTTTTAAATTAAACAGATTTTATGCTAAATTGTTACATTTGGTTAACAAATAGAAGTACTTCTCAGCTTTCAATTACTCTTTTAAAATCAAGTGCTAGCTGTGCTACATGACAAAGAAATGCTGAAATCTAAGTAATCAGTGTAGACCTCAGCATTAACATTTGCAGCAGACCATGCAAGGTATATATCTCAGTTATGTGCCATTTGGCATGGGATTCATAAAAAGCAGTGTTAATGTTTGTGATGAGCCATTTATTGAAATGACAAATAAAATGATTTTTATTATTGAAAAAGTTAGTGATACACCATCTTTTGGAATGACAGAAACATAGCAATGGGTGGACACACAGACAGACATACATACACTTCACCTTTTATTGAGGCGGATAATTTAATAGTGTTCCATTAAATACAGCATCATACTATACTGTAGTTGCTGAAATCCAGTATTCTGCATCCATAGCAAACCACATTTTGATTTCAAATATGTCTTGATCAGCAATAAGCAAAAACATCTTGCTTTTGCAGCCAAGTGTTCTGTCATAGGTTTGGTGATAAAAACGAATTAGGGAATTCTTTCCTTCCTGTAGATCTTGCACCATTTCAGTCAATCTCCATTGCATGTAGACAGAGCATCTGTCTGCCATGTTGTTTAAACAGATTTGAAACAATAATGACAAAAACTAAAAGGAGTTCCTTCTGCATAATAACACTAAAATAACTAAAAACCTGAGTTATGACTTATTGATAGATTGTTGAGATAAATTTGCAAACTCATGCAATCCTTTAGAATGTGGATGACATTTCTTTGCCTGGAAGTTTATGGATTCATTTAAAGATGAACAAGGATGAGATACTGTACTTCATAAAGAACATAAAGATTTTAAGTTTTTAGGTTTTTCTCAGCAGCATGATTCTACTAGTCAGATGCTCATAGTTGTGCAGAGGTCCAGACTGAAGCAAAGGGGGGATCAGGTCTTTTGTGGTGGCTGCTCCTTTTCTTTGGAATGGCACTGCCTTATTATATTAAGTCTACCCCAAAATTGGCCATTTTAAACCATCATTAAAATCTTATCTCTTCTTGCTGGCATATGACTCTGCAAGATGTTGACATTATGTCTGTATACATTGGCTCATGTACATTCATGATCTGACCCCCCCCCATAGGTCACATGAAAAGACTATTTCCCCTTGGGGATTAATACAGTGTGACATCCATCCATCCATCCATCCATCCATCCATCCATTATCCAACCTGCTATATCCTAACTACAGGGTCACGGGTGTCTGCTGAAGCCAGTCCCAGCCAAAATATATATAAAAATACCAAAATTATAAATATTTATGCATGGGTGTGGGTATTTTGTGTTTATCTTTTATGTAGTGGTTGGTTATTTTTGCAGTTCTGTGATCCGTATATATATATTTTAACTGATATTATACCCTTTATTGCAGTGATTCCCAAACTTGGTCCTGGGGACCCACTGTGGCTGCAGGTTTTTGTTCCAACCAACTTCTGTTTTTCATTGGACTCTTAGCCTAATTAAGTGAGTCATTATTTCCTGGCTTCTGTGTTTTGGAGTCAATGTAGAAATTATAAACTAAGTTTGGTGGATTTTTAATAAAATGTAATAAGCGGTTATTTGGGGAATATGTATAAGTTGTTAACAGTATTTTCAACCTAATTTTCATTCTGCTTTTCCAGGTATTCTGGTTATTTAATTGATTATTTACTAATTAGCAGGTCTGACACTGAAGTCGTTGCTGCTTTCATCATCCTGGGTGTCTGCTGTGCTGGTTGTTAATTGTCACTATTAGGGTTAAATGAAGGGAGCAAACTACACAGGAAAAAGGGAAATAATTGGAAAACAACAAGACAGTTAAGCATTTATAGCTTTAGAAAAAAATAGAAAGATTTCTAAATGTCTTATAAATGTAAAAACCATACTGTTGTGTTTTTCTGAATGCAGAATAAGAAATGAGTAAAAAAGACCAGCTAATTAAATGAGATCAGTTGTTGTCGATTATTATCACTGATTGTGAATCTGGTTGGAACAAAACCCTGCAGCCATAGTGAGTCCCCAGAATCGAGTTTGGGAACTATTGCTCTATTGTACAGCACTTTGCTTCAGTTTCAGCTATTGTAAATGTGTTTTATAAATAAAGTTTGACTTGACTTGACTAATTATATAATAATAATCTACATTACATCTTGACTAAATATTGTATACTAAGGGATTATTTAGACTCATTTACTTTAGAAAAAATGAAATGGGACATTTTAAAACAGTTGTGGTCTTTAATAATATCCATCCATTTATTGAACCTGCTTATCAAACTCTAGGCTGTCTTTACTACCTTAAAAATTCAAATATCAAAGTTCATTTAATCCTTCAAATTTTTTATTGCTGACTTGCTCCTGATTTTGCAACTTTGCTAGGAGATATCTGGTAATTTTTGTTTTTACAGTATTTGTATGGGTTTTAACAGCAGCTTATTTTTTGTCATGTTGTCCCATGAATGCAACTCTAAACTGAATTTTTCTATTTTTTTTTTGGTTTTACATTAGTGTTTGTGTGAATATACACTGAATTCAGAACGTATACAGACTCTTGCAATTTCTATGCACTTTGTGTTGTAGATTTAATTTTAAATGGATGAATGTGCTATTTTTGCCCATCAGTCCACACTCAATAACCTATAATGATGTGAAAACATGTTTTCAGAAAGGTTTGGAAATTTATTAAAAATACAAAACTGAAATTTATCGTTCATATTACTTATTCAGAACCTTAATTCAGTACTTGGTGGAAGTCTCTTTCGCAGCAATTACAGCTTTGAGTCTTCTTGGGTAAGTTCTAAAAGCTTTGCACATCTGGAGTTGGGCAGCTTATCCAATTCTTCCTGGTAGATCCTCTCAAGCTTCTTTAGATTAGATTGGAAGTGTCTATAAATTGCTATCTTCAGGTCTTTTCACACATGTTCTATAGGGTTTAAGTCTGGGCTTTTATTGGGTCACTCAAGCACTGTCATAGACTTGTCCCAAAGCCACTCTAGCATTCTCTTGGCTGTATGCTTTGGGTCATTGTCCTGCTAAAAGCTGAACCATCGCCCAAGTTTGAGGTCTACACTATGGAACAGATTTTCTTCAAGGACCTCTCTGCATTTGACTGCATACATCCTTCCATCAATTTTAACCAATCTCCCTTTCCCTGCTGCTGAGAAACACTCCCATAGCATGATGTTACCACCACTATGCTTCACTGTAAGGATGGTATTAGGCAGGTGATAAGCACTACCCTGTGTGCTCTGTCTTTGCCTAACACAGTGCTTGGAGTTGTGCCTAAAGAGTAGACTTTTTGTGTCATTAGAAAAGAGAATATTTTTCCTCATGATCTCATAGTCCTTAAAATGGTGTCATATGTTTTTACTTAAGAGTGGCTTCTGTCTAGCTACTCTGCCATAAACATCTGATTGATGTAGTGTTGCTGAGATGGTCATCCTTGTGACAGGTTCTCCCATTTTAGCAGAAGAATGCTCAAAGTCTAGTAGAGTGACTATTGGGTTCTTAGTCACCTCCCTGACTTAGGATCATCTTGCCTGGCTACTCAGTTTGCCCAGACACCAACTCTAAGAAGAGTCATGGTGGTGTCTAACTTTGTCCACTTTACAATTATTGAAGCCACTGTGATCCTGGGAACACCCAAAGCTTTACAAATGGTTTTATACCTTTGTCCTGATTTAAGTCTCACAACAATTTGAACACCAAGATCTACCAAGGGCTCATTGGACATCTTGTTTTTTGTCCAAATATGCAGTGTGACTTGTGGGAGATTATAGACAAGGTGTGTGCATTTCTAAACTATGCCCAATTGATTCAGTTTTCCACAGGTGGACTTCAGTCAACTTCCAGACACATCTCAAGAATAATTAAGTAAATAAGTGAACAGAATATATATGTAACCACAATTTGGAGTGCCACGGCAAAGGATCTGAATACTTATATTAACAAGGGATTTCAGTTTTTGATTTGAATAAATCTGCAAGCCTTTCTGAAAACATGTTTTCACTTTCTCATTATAGGTGATTGAGGGTAAAGTGATGGGCAAAAATAGCACATTTATCCATTTAAAATTAAGTACACAATAAAGTGTGCAGAAAATGAAGGGGTCTGAATATTTTCTAAATCCACCATATTTCAAATTAAAACTACAGTAACTGCATTTTAAGCGTTCAATGGGTTGTGCTATTTATTTGCTCTAACTGTAAGCAGAACAAAGAAGTCCTTAATTGCGGAAATAAATGCTTCATTTATGCCAAGTAAAATGTGCCAAAATATCTTCTGTGGAATGTATTATACAGTATATCAGTATAGCGAGTGGAAGTTTGTTAAGTGTATGTCCCACCTGCATTTATCCCATTTAAATGCTGACATGGCCACTTCAGTTCAGACAACCTGCTTACTGTACAGTGTAGTACATACGTCAGGACATTGTAAATTATTTAAAATAAAGAAGCTTAAAGGTAGATTTACTGTAAATGAGCAGAAGGTTTATATAGTAACTTGCATCAATGAGTAATTGGACAAAAGTTGCCTCCGGGCTTGTTCCAAGGAGTTGATTGTGTTGTAATCAACCCTGGCATTTTCAGCGGAGACAGTGCTGAAGTGTAAAGATTAATATTTATTAGGTTCAGTATCAAATGGCCACACCAGATCAAGACAACTGGGACTTTGAACCTCAAAAACAGATTGCACAAAAATGTCTCATTGGTATCAGTCAGACTGTGACTATGCAAGGACTGTTAAGTGGATTTGAGTCGACACTTCCTGCAGTGCGAACATCAAAGCCCGGCAGGGGAGACAGATGAAACAAGGTCAGCAGTGCTTCAAAGGGGAAATGGAACTGTCTACATATTGTACAAGTACCTCTTAAAAATCAGCAGATACAACATATGAGTGTTTATTATGCACATGGATGTGAGACGTTCTGTGTAAACCTCATAACTTGCTCACTTCAAAGAAACTATTTTACACAGTGTGTGTAACAAGTTTTTGGATTTACACTACTATCAAGGTTCATGCTGACTAATAAATAGCATGGCATAATCTTTGTGAATACTGGATGATATCCTGTGTCCTAAAGTGTTAATGAAATTAGTCAAGAAGTAGACATTCAGTTGCAAAGTCTTATTACATATTTACTTGGTCCTTCTATTGTCACAGTTTTTAAGAAGGCAGTGGTTTTAAGCATTGATAGTAAATTATTGATATAATTTATCTTAATTTGAAAAATAACAGAAAATGTCAAAAAGTACCACTACATTAAGTACAGTATATTAAATAGTGAATGGATTAAAGAAAATACCAGCAACTATTTTCTATGCATGTATCTTGAGAAACATTTTTTCTTGATTCGTGGACAGATACATGCATTTACACATGTGTGTTTTCTATGTTTTTTTGTGTGTTGATAGACATTTTTAACATATATCAAAATACAATGTGTTTTCACGCAGGAATTCCACATTTCTTTAAACAGTGGTCTTTGATGGTCCGGGTTAGCTCCACTATTCTTGGGCAGCTTGAACCCAGAGCCGTTGATAGGCATAACCAAGGATGAGCTGGGTGAATGAGGACACAAACCATCAGCAAGGATTGGTGCATAGTGATAAGTGCTGTATTCCACAAAAACAAAATGTTCATAAAGTGCAATGCCAAAATTCTTCATCCAATAAATAAATTAACCAGTAAAGCAGGTGCTCAGTGGAGGTTAAAAAGTTCAATTAATAATTCCATTAAAATGAGGTTAAAGTCTCCTTTTAAAAATTTGAACCCAAGTGCAATATCTCATAAATCCATCTGGATCTTGTAGCAAGAGGAGAAGCCCACTGTCAGGTACAGTTAACCATTAATCCTGGCTTGGATCCCCATTGTCAGTCCATAGGCATCCATGAGGTGCCACAAAGAGCCACACACACGTCTCCCACTGTCAGTCCTTCAGTCTCTGTGGGAGACACCACAAAACCGGCCATTCCTACTCGGTGGTATTATTCAATAGGACCACCCTCTTCAGCCCCATCAAGTGCTGGCCTTACGCTCCTCACTTGGGGGCTCACTTCCAGCCACGTGCCTCCATTCCTTACAGCACAGGCTCTCCCATTCCTACCGCTTGCTTCTCTTTCAACCTCCGTTCTCCCTTTGTGTTCATGGTTTCTCTTGTCCAGGTTCCCTTTCAAGTTGTGGCAGGGTGTAGGTGCTGCAATCACCAACTCTGAGGCGTGAACGAAGCACTTGACTAAGAATGCGTGCTCAGCCTAGTACCTCAATCAACCTTGGAGCTGCGGCGTCCACCTGGAGCCTGCATGGTCTGAATCATTTAAATTTAAAAATGGACAATGGCAAAAACCTCTCTCATCACAGGTCTCTAGTGAAAAATGTCATTGGAGTCATTTCCTGTCATGTGTAGACATAGTGTTAACTTGTATAACGTGTTGTTAATGTTGTGGTACTGCAATTCGCACTTTGCTAATCCTAAGTAGGCCTTAGAAACAGAAATCTGATCAGAGTAGTTGCTAGAAAACTTCCCTGTATTGTTTGTTTATTGAGGCAAAAATACTATAATATCCACAATACTATAATTTAGTCCATCTACGTATGTACAATACGCAGCATGTTATATTGTTTAAAAACACACTGCGCTCCCCTGAATATGATTGAATTTACTGGTGTACTGCAGATTTCCTCACTTATGCTGCTGAAAAAAATAATACAAAAATTGCCCTTGAATGTGAATTGCGGAAAAGTGAAGCAGGCAAAACTAAGATGCCTACCACAGACAAAATCCCACATAGCACATTCTCACACTATGTCAGTACAGAAATTAACAGTTGACTTGACAAGTTATATGAACTCTGAATGAGTATCGAAATACTGCTCACAAAACTTGAACATTATGCTGTGAAGCAATATTATTGTAAACGATGAAAGCAGGAAAATACTCTACAAATGTAGATTAAACATGATTTTATTAAACACTAGCTATCCCCCATAGTTCTGCCCACATAGTAGTGAAACAGGACAAACTTTAAAAATCAATAAAAAAAATGTTAAAAATGTAATAATTTGTATTTAGAAGAATTTATATTGATAGCTTTCGTATTCAAGGGCCGAGAAGAATTTATATTGATAGCTTTCGTATTCAAGGGCCTTTTAATATACAATATTTTTGGTTTTGCTATCAGGGGTGAGAATGTAGCTGTGATCTCTTTGCCAAAAATGTAAAAAGTTGGCAGGGGTATCACTGGCCAAGTGGAAGGTGGGTACACTCCAACGTTAAATGTTGCCACTGTATCTGATCATGTTCAGCTCTGATGGGAGAGTGTCCCCCACATGGGGAGAAGAGCATGTGGCCATGATATCTCTGCCAATGAGCAGGTACCCTCTAAAAAATGTAGCTGTGATCTCTCTCTCTCAAAAACATTACTCTTTAACAGTCTCTAGATGATAATGTCTGCTGAACAAACAGGTATCTCTAGCTAAGCAGAGGCAATTGTGCGCTTCAACACGTGGCAAGAGGTAGAGTGATTCGAACGGAGGCTGGCACGTGAGTGAGGATGGCCCCACCTGGCTCCCGACTCCTGAAGTCACTACTGCCCTCAGCCCACAGCCTGTCTCTCGGATTCGTATGAATAAATCAGTGCTGCAACCAAAACATAATACTTAGCCCAATGAGAGAAGTCGCAAAATAAACCGTAATGTTCAAGCAAATTATAGAAAAAAAACATCTAAATCCGTTAAGTAGTTCTCTTGTGAAAAGTGGACAGACAGACAGACAGACAGATACAGATAATGATTCCTATTAAACATGACTTTAAAAATGATCATCTCTGGCTTACAGTGTAATTCTGGAAAAGTAGCTGGTTACTTTCAATATTAACATACTCCTTCAGAATGGTGGTGCCATTGGTTAGTGTTAGTGCTTCCTGACACTGAGTTCCATATACTGTTGCAGTCTACTTTGGAGTTCCTCTGGATGTTTCAGTTTTCCTCCCACAATCCCAAAGACATGAGCAATAATTGGCAGTTCTAAACTGGCCAAATGTGAGACTGTATGGGCACTGTGATGGACTGTGTCTTTTTCCAGGATTGTTTCTGGACAGCCTGATGTTGCAATTGAGACAATAGTAGTGTGTTTCTTTATGCACTTTTCCACCTTAATAAAAGGACAAGTGTCTGTCTGTGTGTCTGTCCGGTTGCTTTGTCTCTCTTTTTCCAGAAGATAGTGCATCGCAAACATTGTTAGAAATAAAATGAATGCATTTGTCTACTTGATAGCAACCATTTTGCCTTTTTTACCAAGTAACTACTTGCACCACTGTGAACCCTCTAGCGACCAAATTTGTTTTGTTTGTTTTACCTTTTATCTGTAAAACAGCTCTAATTGTTTCTTTTTTGCATTTTGTTGGTTTCAATGAGGTTGCACCACAGAAAACTGTGAAGTGCTTGCCTCCATTCAATCTAGGTTCCCAATTTACATCTGTATAACAATGGTTCTGCTCCCATATTCTGGAAATCCTTAAGTACAAACAAAAAAGTAAAACCTACAGAAAATATATACTGTAGGAGGAATGGGAAAAAAACATGTTTTGCATTTTAATTCAGAACTAAAACACATTAAGGCTTATATCAAATCTTCAAGTTTTACTTCTTGATCTGACTTGAGTCAAAAATGTGACACAGATCTATTACTTCAAAATGAAACTCAAAGCATCTCCATTTTCTGATAAGCATTGTCACATTTAGAGTAAGAACCCTTTAGAATATACTGTATCTGTCATGAATTTAAGACACTAGTCACTGAATACTTCAAACTCTGTCATCAGTCTTATAGAAATGTATATTTTATTTTAGCTTTCTAACAATCAAAAGTTATAGGAAGACAGATTACAAGTCTATACAAACCAGACTTCTTCTATTTGGCCTTACAACGTAGATATTTACATCCCCATGTTTCTAGAGGGATATGTTGTCTTGAATACTCTTAAAAATGATCTAAAATCTTCCCCAAACTCTCCAGCATACCTGTTTTTTCACCTCTGTTATAAAGTAGACCACAATAACATTTCTGCATCTAATAACTTTAACTTCTGGCAAGTGCCATTTAAATTCCAAAGTTCTTATGTCAGGTCAGAGAAAGATTTAAGTAGGTTCATACTGTTTTGTGGTGGTTCATGAATACATTACACATTTGGTTTTTGACTCCTGATATTAAGGCTAGGCACTTATAAAAAACATTCATATCATGGCAATATCTGTTCTGTTATTAAAAGTATCCTGCTATATATGAGATCCTGCTGTGTCCCTAAATATTTTGTAAAATTAGGGCTAGTCCCTTGGCTAAGCTTCTATCAGTCTTTTATTAATTTAGAAAGTGATTTTCAATTTTTTTTTACAAGGATGTCTATTCATGCTGTTTGTTTGAGGAGAGTGATTAAACACACCTTGAGTGAACATAAACAGCAATACTACCTGTGGTACAGAAGATGATAATTTAGCTCCAGAGAAATAATCATTAACTGACTGGGTTAACATTCTTGTCATAAACGTATTGTTCAGGAAGTCTCTGTCAGTTCAAGATAAAAGTATCAGAAAAGGCAAGAACATACCAGCTGATGCACCTCTGTACAGCAGCCTGTCAGTGAGTGACAGAAACCTAAAGAAAATCCAAACAGAGACTCAGGATGATGTACAGCTCAAAAGAAATGTGAGAAGCTATGTAAGAAAGATTGCCTGATTATAAGATAAAGTGATCTCAGGGCACAGCAGAATTCTGGAATCATGGGGTGAAAATAAAATTGTATTTGAACGTTGACAGTTATTTGTTTCAAATATTTTTTGGCAATTGGAGGATACTTGGGTTCAGAAGTTATTGGAAGTCTGGAATCTATAGTCAGTTTTGTATATAGCTATATACATACAGTGTAATAAATAGTTCTGTAGATACTACATGATTGTCCTCAAAGTCATTATTTACACAAGTTGTGCCAAACACGAGTAAACATAGTGCTAGCAGGTTTGGTATTATCTGGTGCTATAAGATACTATTCAACATTTTCCACTTTGTGGAAAGTAAGGAGTATGTTCGAGTACATGTAGGCTCATTTTTGTCAATAGTGATATAAAGCAGTGCAGGAAGTGGATATACAGTACATAAGTGCTGGTATTGTATGTTTTTGCATTTGAAGAGCAGGGAGTGGGAGTTCAAGTGATTAGAAAACTAGGACTGCAAGGTCTCTCCTGGAGTTTTGAGTGCTGTGTTAACTTGACAGTTGATTGTGAGCGTGGAGGTGAGTAGAAACTCCCTGGGAGTTTTAAGTACAGAGATAGGGAATGGTGGATTGAATACATGTGACATGAGCCAGTGCGCTCGAAAACACTGCTGGTCTGCAAACTCAAAATATTGAAAGATACTAGTACTTGGTACCAGTGTATGCTAGCCCTCTTTAAGCTCTGGTATAAAGTACCTGCTGGATAGGACTTCTTTGTTGTTTTGGTTGTTTCAAAAGGTACTTTTATTTTGGCAGTAAAACAGTTGTTCATTCCAGTTGCATACCAGACTTTGGTGTAAAGTATATCCATATAAAGGATTAGGTTTTATTTATTTATATAACACATTTAAAACAACTAAAAGTTGACCAAAGTGCTTCACATAGAATAATAGATGTAAGATGAGGTAATACATCTATCCAATGTTAATTAGATTACCATCAGACTGTTCTTATAAATATCAAAGATCATAATTGAAATAAAGCAGTTGTCAATTGGACTTGTCTCCGAACTCCCGGAGTTACTTACCTGAGACACAGCAGACTGGTGATGAGGATTGAGATTGTGGGGCAGCGTGAAAATGGCTAATGTTTATTGTTACTGCAGCTATGAAGTTTAAGAAGTCAGAGGAGAATTTTTCTAATTTTGAAGAGAGCCATTAAAATTTCTTTGTGGCAAATGATGAGGAAAGGAAAATGGTGGTGTTCCTGAGTTTAAATGGGACAAAGAACATTGCACTACTAAAAGATGCCATAGCGCCACAAACCACAAAAGAAAGTAGTTTAGAACAGCTAACCACCACGCTAAAGGCACATTTTAAACCAAAGCGAAATACAGTGGCCAAACATTATGTTTTTTGCAGCAGAAAACAGCAAAGTATGGAGTCTGTGTCACAATATATAGTGGCTTTAAAGGGACTGGCTGAACATTGTAAGTCTGACACAACCTTAGGAGAACAGTTGAGGGACCATCTGATCTGTGTGTTGGCTACTGGGGAGCTGCGAGTCTGGTTGCTAAAAGATGCTTATGAAGAAATGTTAACATGGGACAAGACAGTGGATTTTTGTAAAAATTATTAGTGCACCATTGCCAGCCTTAAAAAGTTTCATCTGGAAAAGCCATTATGTACTGGCAGCTTCATTGCCAGGTGAAGAACGAAGGAGTGCTTCCGTTGTTTGTAGACTGACTTAAGCTTAATACATGCTGAATCAGGGATTTTAACTGTAACAAGTGTGGAAAAGTGGGACATTTAGCTAGGGCTTGCCAAAACATGCCAGTTGGTGAATGAGCATCATCAATTCCAAATCCTCCTGATCATCATTCAGATGCTGCAAGAACAAAGGTGTAGCAACTTCATTGCCTTAGCCTGCCAGATTCTCTGTTGGAGGGGTCAGAGGACATGATGGACTTCCATGAGATAAATAACATGGCTGTGATCGGTATGGACAGTGCACCTAGGGCTAATTATCAATCGAATGCTTCTCCTGGAATGGCAACAAACACGAATGTGAGGAACCTAGTTACTTCCAAGGGCACACCAGAAAAAGCACCTGAACATTTTTGGAGTTGTGCTGAAAAACCCTGGCAGAGGCTTTGTTTGCATTTTTCTGAAAAAAGGGACAGATGTTTTTAATGTTAGTGGACGCCTATTCTAAGTGGATCAAAATTGAAAAGATGAATGACAATACTACCACTACGTTGGTTGAGGTTTTGAGAAAACTATTTGCTGCCTATGGTCTTCCAAAAGAGATTGTATCAGTCAATGGTCCACAATTCAAGTCAGCTAAATTTGCTGAGTTCCTTAGACTAAATGTAGTAAGACAACAGAAGTTTACATTTGTTTGATTAGCAAATGTTATGATCCTGTCTATTCAACAACACCCACCCAAAAATAATGAAGTCCTCAAAGAATGGAAATATCACCTGCACTCCCACCAGGCTTGAATTAAAAGGGCAAGACATGCCTAAGCAGCAAAGTCTCCAACTCTAGTTGCATGCTTGTGTCCTGCACAGGCCCAATAGAGGGGCAAAGCCTTTAAAAAGGAGAGAGGAAACTCATAAAACCTCTCATCCAAGAAAATAAAACAAAGGTTGGAAGCATGCACTGAACCAACAAAGATCTTTTATAATTAAAGATTTATTTGAAAATGTTATAAAATAACACAAAAGGAGAATAAAAGTAAAAAAAGAAAACAAAAAGGCTAACAAGACCAAATCAAAACATCATAAACAGAACCTTAAACCAGAATGGCAGAAGTTGATAAACTGGGGAATCCAAATCCATATGCAAATGTAAAATCAAAGACAGGAGAACACTACAGTGTTAGAATGGGCATTTTCAAGATTATTTCTTCTTACGAAAAGTTGGAGGTGGCTTCCCAGCTGCAGCATTCGGTGACCCTGACTCCTTGGCTCAATTTACAAAATACAGGGTATATAATAACTGTTAAACATACACTAATCAGAAAATATGAAATATGTATGCAAAAGAATATGCATATAACATGAAAAGAAAATCAAAAACAAAATTAAACATATTTACAAAATAATTCCTAACAACCAACAAAAAAAATAAAACACTTTTATGTGGGACTGAAACCCTGGCTGAAACAACACAGAAAGTAGCCTTGATTGATTAATTGATTGAATAGTCTACAATAAATAAATTTGTGATGTTCCCAGTTAAAGGTAAAGTCACAGGCTACTATACTAATAAGGACTGATTAATATTAAGATTTTCTGACAGTTATAATAGAAATATTGATTAAAAAGTTAAAAAGCTATCATATAGACCTTAATTGGGATCCAGGGTAAAGAATTTTTGGGTACCTGAAAAACCAAAAGGATTTTAATATATAGAATAAATTGGAATTGGAGGAATGAGATGAGGACAAAAAAGGTAAAAATTCAGATACAAATTCTGATTTTAACATGTAATTCAGAGCTATTTTACAGAGTAATGGTAGTAACTAAAGGCTACTTTTTTGTTACGCTTTGTGGTTATTCAACAAGAAATGTGTGAATTTGACCTCAGGATTCAGTTGAACTTTAAAAGTGACTGCCTTTTAACCTCTACTTTATTTTTTGCTTAAAGAATTACAGTACATTTAACTGTAAAGGAGATTTAAGGTCAAATTTCCATATACTGGGAGGTTTGGTGTATAGCTTATTTTTTATATGATAGATAGATAGATAGATAGATAGATAGATAGATAGATAGATAGATAGATAGATAGATAGATAGATAGATAGATAGATAGATAGATAGATAGATAGATACTTTATTAATTCCAAGGGGAAATTAAATTCACATACTCCAGCAGCAGCATACTGATAAAGAAAATATTAAATTAAAGAGTGATAACAATGCAGGTATACAGACAGACAATAACTTAATAATGAATAATGTTAATGTTTACCCCCCGGGTGGAATTGAAGAGTTGCATAGTGTGGGGGAGGAACAATCTCCTCAGTCTGTCAGTGGAGCAGGAAAGTGACAGCAGTCTGTCGCTGAAGCTGCTCCTGTGTCTGGAGATGATACTGTTCAGTGGATGCAGTGGATTCTCCATGATTGACAGGAGCCTGCTCAGTGCCCGTCACTCTGCCACGGATGTCGAACTGTCTAGCTCCGTGCCTACAATAGAGCCTGCCCTCCTCACCAGTTTGTCCAGGCGTGAGGCATCCCACTTCTTTATGCTGCCTCCCCAGCACACCACCGCATAGAAGAGGGTGCTCGCCACAACTGTCTGATAGAACATCTGCAGCATCTTATTACAGATGTTGAAGGATGCCAGCCTTCTAAGGAAGTATAGTCGGCTCTGTCCTTTCTTACACAGAGCATCAGTATTGGCAGTCCAGTCCAATTTATCATCCAGCTGCACTCCCAGGTATTTATAGGTCTGCACCCTCTGCACACAGTCACCTCTGATGATCACGAGGTCCATGAGGGGCCTGGGCCTCCTAAAATCCACCACCAGCTCCTTGGTTTTGCTGGTGTTCAGGTGTAGGTGGTTTGAGTCGCACCATTTAACAAAGTCCCTGATTAGGTCCCTATACTCCTCCTCCTGCCCACTCCTGATGCAGCCCACGATAGCAGTGTCGTCAGTGAACTTTTGCATGTGGCAGGACTCCGAGTTGTATTGGAAGTCCAATGTATATAGGCTGAACAGGACCGGGGAAAGTACAGTCCCCTGCGGTGCTCCTGTGTTGCTGACCACAATGTCAGACCTGCAGTTCCCGAGACGCACATACTGAGGTCTGTCTTTAAGATAGTCCATGCTACCAGGTATGAATCTACTCCCATCTCTGTCAGCTTGTCCCTAACGAGCAGAGGTTGGATGGTGTTGAAGGCGCTAGAGAAGTCCAGGAACATAATTCTTACTGCACCACTGCCTCTGTCCAAGTGGGAGAGGGATCGGTGTAGCATGTAGATGATGGCATCCTCCGCTCCCACCTTCTCCTGGTATGCGAACTGCAGAGGGTCGAGGGCGTGTTGAACCTGTGGCCTCAGGTGGTGAAGCAGCAGCCGCTCCATGGTTTTCATCACATGCGACGTCAGAGCGGCAGGCCGGAAGTCATTCAGCTCACTAGGATGTGATATGGTCAATTTATGTGTGTAAGCCATTTTCCCTTCAGATGTATATGTGCTTGTAATTTAACATACTGGCATTTAAATATTTTTTCATAACAGCAAGTATTTTTATATTGATTGCAGAATTATAATTTTATTTAAGTAATATAAGTGAGCTTTATTAATACTTCAATGTAATTATAGTTGAATGAGGAAAGACTAAAGACTTCATGGTCTAGGAGAGGTTTGATTTGGAAAATAACATGCCTAAAGTGGGCATATTGTGTGCTGTTGAGATTACCTTTCATTAAAAAGCACTTGTTTATATCCTTTCTGTTATACCTTGCAAAACAAAAATCTATAAATCCAGCCGCCTAAAGGGAATTTGGTGTGTAAGCAAATATATAAACAACTAGATGGTAAGCAATCTTGTCAGAACAACACATGCTTTACATAAAAACTCCCACTTTACATACTTTAACTTAAGCATCAACACTACATTACCAAAATTTAAGAATGAATAATGCCTGGAACAGTCATTTCAGATTATATTCGATAGTAAATTTGTGGTATAGTGGGTCTGCAGTGTCAAAAAAAAAGGGCTGGGTTTTAAATCCGTATAGCCGTGTCGTTCTCCGTGGGCGCGATTGCACAACCGCAGGGAGTTAATGAGGTAGTTGAAGTGAGCCGCACCTGCACATGTGGGTGCGTTAGTTCTCAATTGCTTCATTGGCTTCCTGCGGCATGTGATTAAGGTGCTGTGGCCACTGAGGCGTGGGGACACGGGGCTATATATACTGGTCGATATCAGGAAAGAAGGGAATATAGATGAATAGATGTATAGAGGAAGAAAAAGGAGGTTAAAGGATGTGAAAGAGCCGTCTTAGCAGCTACGATCTGGCCACCTGTAAGGAGGAGACAGCACGAGCTGAGGCCCAGCGAAGGAGTGTTAGGTTGTGGCGCTCTAGGGGCTAGTTTGCCCCACTGAATGTTCTATTGGAGAGGGGTGAGCAAGGCAGGTGTCCGCCCGAGGGATCTGAGGAGCGACTGCGTGAGCGTGAAGGATGAATGGAGGAGAGCCGACCTCGGACAGTATGGCAGTGATGTCCTTAATGGAAGCCAAGACGGAGGTCGGCCAAAAGGAGTTCGAGGCTATTGGGTCTCCACCAGCTGTGGGAGCAATGGTTGAGCCAGGGAGAATGAGAGACGGAGGTGGGCTGTGATCGGGAAGAGTGAGACTGCATTTTAACCTTGGATTTTAATGGATTTATTTATTTTATGTTTTTATCCCCACTGAACATTTGGTTTTATGATTTATTTATTGAAAGGAACACTGCAGTTCTGTTTTGACACCACGGTATGTTTTAAATAAAAGCACACTGGCATTTTTTGGAAATATCCCCTGGCTTCATTTGAGAATTGTCCTCATATGTCAGCTCATCTCGGTGACATTACTGACGGTGTTGGGTTCAGGGCTCCCGTAAAGAAGATGGGAGTGTGGAGTGGACCTGCATCATCACAAAATTCTATAGTAAACTACTATTGATAGCATTTGGATAGCATTTGTAGAACAATTTCTAGATTTCAGTTTATTTAAGCAACTCATTAACTAAGCAGGAGTTCAGGCTTGGTGTGTAGTATGTAAAAAGTGTTACCACTTTCGATGCTAGAAGCTGTGAGATTGGATTCCTCTTCATTTATTTTATTAATTCACCTGTTCCAATAATGGTCCATGGACAGCTGGATCATATCTCAGTATCACTGAGCACAAGGCAGGAACCAATCTTGAGATAAAGGGCTGGCCCATTATAGGGTATACTCATTTAAATATGAAGCCAATTTGGAGTTGCGTGTATGTTATGGGGTGTGAGAGATAAATACAGTAACCTGGTAATAAGTTATGCAAATAGGAGGCAGATGTGCAAACGTCATACACACAGTGTCTGGATCAGGGTTTTACCACCAGAATCTGAATCTGTGGAGGACTAGGAATTGTCAATATTGTACTGCATCACTTTCCTTTAAGAATATTTTCACAACATACTACAAGCATCAACACTTTCATGGAAATAAAATCAACAGCCTAGAAAAATCTAGGAACCATTATTCAGGCAATGAGGCGCAGTTCTTTGTCCTAAAACTAATGGACCAAACGTGCATCACATGCAGATATTCCATGTCTTAATGGCATATTTGAAAAGTATAACTCGACAGGCCTGAAAGTTATTAACTCAGTGGAAGAATGCAGTTTTAATGGAGATTCAGCACCACTGAAGTACAGATCCTTACAGTTTACAGCTTTCTATAACATAAATGTGAACAAGTTTTTAAATATCAATCATTTGTTCAACGAGAAATTAAGCTCTTCTTATGTATTCTCAGAGCCTCTTTTTATATCTGTTTAATTGTGACATAATGATTAAGGTCAGCATGTTGTGGTTGCATTGTTAGTTTTCAGTGTTTTTTTATCAAACTTACTTTTCAATCATAGGGTAGAGCAAAAATAATGTTTTAATATAAAAAGGCAGATAAAAAACAAATGTTAATGGCAGCAAACAGAAAATACTGTACAAGCTATTTTGTTAGGATGTCCTTCCCCTAGTTTATTACCAGTCAATATGTCTTTCGATTACGCTACAGTGGATGGTTGTTCTGAATTACGCTTGCCTTACAATATACCAAATAGCAGGACTTGAACTTACTGTATCTACATAACCCATTATGTAGAATGGATAAAGTAATCATTGGTTAGCTAAAAATTAAATCTGACCCCATATTGCTGAATACAGAGATACTGTAAGAGCACAAAAAAGCTAAATTAGAAGTAGTTTAAGTATAACACCAAAACTGAATGTCCTCTATTTCACAGAGTGTCTTACCAAAGCAGTACAATATAAAGATCGAATGAAAGAATCTGGACAGGTCTGTGATGGTGCATTGGGAATATGAAGGTTATTCATAGCAAAACTGATTAAAGAAACTATGATAAAGAAACTTAAATCAAATCTTCAATAAACATATTACATGTCAGTAGCCTGACAGTCTACTAGTAATGATTTAATTTTCATTGGTTCTTTCACTTGTGCTTTGCTCACCTTTGATATTTCTGTTTTACCGAGATCCACAGAGCTGTATTTATTCAGCCGGGAAAAGCTTTGAAATTAAACTTGCTGAAAACCATACTGGTAATAATTTGTATCCTGGGTTTTCAAGTCAGAATATATCACTCAAAAATAAAACATTTAAAGCACAGATAGAGAGAAGGGTATGTAGCGTAACTTTATTTTATCTTTCTTTCTCTTTTTTTAATATATTTGGCATTCACTTTATAGTTGTCAAAAACATAATTTCGAACAAATAGCACTCTGTAATGTGAAATAAAAAACAATATACTGGGACCACTAAAGATATCAAGCAAGGATTTATATTAGGAACAAAATAAAGAAGGAATTAATAATAAATAAAATCACGTCATTTTCTAACCAGGTTTGCATGGGGTGCTGGAGCCTATCCCAGCTTTCATAGGGTTCAAGGCAGGAACAAACTCTGGACAAGGTGATAGTTCATCACAGGGCAAAGACAAATATATACACCAAACACATACTAGGGCCAATTTATCATCACCAGTTCACCTAACCTTTGTGTCTTTGGACAGTTGGAAGAATAAGAAGTAAAGTAAATAAATAAATAGATTAAACAATATATCAGCTATAATCCGTTTTATGTTGTCTTACGTTGGGTGTGATTCTACAGATAGAGGACGCTTTGCCTTTCATTTAACTTTATCATATAGTGGCCTTTTATAAAATTTGTTTTGGGGTCACACACCCAGTGTACAAACCCTTGATACACTGCATTCTTGAGACCTGATTTCTGTTTAAAGGGTTTATAACCCAACTCTCTTCGTAAGCTTCCTGCAGGGTCTCCATACTTCTTCGCTGGGCATTCTTGTTGTTATGCCTAGACCCCATGGGGAATGCATACTGAGCATTCTTACCCTACTGTGCAGTATTCCTTACTCTAATTCCAGTGCCTCTCACTGGAAAACATTTACCCACACATGGGCCATGCTGGACTCTTTGTCTGCCCTCCTCCATACTAGTGGCCTTTTCTCCCCAGCATTTCCTTGCAAACCAGATAATCCTGTACAAATAAACAAGTATACAGAGTAAATATGTGCATACATTAGACTAGCAATGGCAAGTTTCAATTTCGCATACAGTTCTACCAAGCTAGCATTAAAATTAATTTTGCAATGGCAAAATTCAAAACTCACTACAGAGTTTTTGGGGATTGTGAAGGATTTTTGGCTGGAAAAGAAAGAGAATGTTCTTGTTTACCTTTGCAGTTTTCTGCAGCTACGTAAAGCATGTAATCCGTACTACACGGGTTAAATCAGTTCTATTCATGCCCCTCATTCACAGCTCTCTTTGTGACAAGCTGTAAATCTAGGTGTTAATGTACAAATAATGTTTTAATCTCTCCTTTCATCTTTCCTAATGGCAGCACTTTCTCATCTATTCTCTCCTTTTCTCCTTTCACTGCCCTGGCTTTGTTCCCTTCTTTTCCTCTTATGTATGTAATATGCTCTTTCCTTTTAAACTGCACACCTGATGAACGCTATCCATCCATCCATCCATTATCCAACCCTCTATATCCTAACTACAGGGTCACGTTGGTCTGCTGGAGCCAATCTCAGGCAAAACAGGGCACAAGGCAGGAAACAAACAAAATAGCCCTGATAAAGGCTATTATGACCAAAACATTGTGTCTTTAAGTTTCTTTCTTCTTCAGGATGAAAATAACCATTAACCTTTTTACTTTTGCAAATACGTGCTGTTTCAGCCTTACACTAGCTGCATATTTTTTCATACTAAGACTAAAATACACCATTATCCATATTACTGTGTTTTTTCCACAGAGAAACTTAGTACATGGAAAGTTGTTGATGACGAAACACTTTACCATGCCACTACCTATCAAACTGTCTTATCTTTATAGATATGCACTTCTGGTCATTTTTTTTTAATATAGACCTTCTTTTAAATACTAAATGACAAGGTAGATGCATCTGAAAATGAATGCATGAAATCACTTTAACACAGGAACAAGAATGAACTTTGTTTTGTGTGAAGGTCTCAAATTTTTTTTGAAAGCAAAACAGAATTCAATTCATGAGTTTATTTCACAAATGTTTTTGTCAAGGAGAACACCTAGTTTTATTGTAAATTTACTCAAATAATTTCACTCATCACTACATAAGTCCTCACAGGTGGCGCAGTGGTAGTGCTGCTGCTTTGCAGTAAGGAGACTGTGGAAGATTGTGGGTTCGCTTCCCGGTTCCTCCCTGTGTGGATAGCGCTTTGAGTACTGAGAAAAGTGCTATATAAATGTAATGAATTATTATTAAGATCCTTCTGTACTTTGCATATCTATAGTTTTCACACAGAACTGGGCTACTTTAATAAAATTCCATTTAGGAAAAAAATCAAACCAAATGGGTTCCAGTTTTGGGATTATTTTAGGTTAACCTTATATATTTGGGAAATCTCTTGACCCAATTAATTATTCCAATTCCACACTGAGAGCTGAACCTCACAGAACATACACAGCAAAAGAAAAAAACTATTACTGTCTTTCCAAATGTCTTCTGTCCTTGACTGGTTAAAAACATTCAGTCAATAAGTACAACTGTAACATAAATTTGGCAATTCTAATCCATATTTTCAAATTGAAAGGGGTTGGATACAAGACAGAAACCTATCTTGAGAAAGAATGCCATCCATCAGGGACATAAATAACAAAATGTACATACAATATCAGTACAAAGCTCCTGAGGAGAAAAATGGATGGAGAAGCTTGGAGCCAGCAGTTTATGGTGACCTTTTGACATTTGATAGCTTCCCTCCTCCCTTCAGGGAATATAATAATCAATAATCATATTCTCCACTGACTGCATAACAGGATGAAGTAACTGACAATGTATTCTACAATGCCAAGATGATCATCTCGATGCAGTTTAGCATAGTGGTTAAGGAGACAGCTAGAAAATCAGAGTTTAAGGTTGAATCCCACATGCACGCTAGTAAGGAAGTCTCTTAAACATCCTATGCACAGGCTGTGTAAAGATACATTTCTATTAAAAATGTATCTGAAAAGGTTTTACAATAATGTTTACTAAGAAGGACATCAAACAAGATAAATATGTAAGAAGGAGAAGTAGGGATTTGCATTTTGTTAAAAGCCAATATGTAGGCTGATTTTCCCCTTTGAAGACACACTGTGAAAATGTCTATGTCTGGCACATTATTTTCCTCAATTTCTTTGGCTAATGGTGATTTTAAGCCTATTCTGTTATTTTATGTCCTTATTTCATTTTTTTTATATTATAGTGAAGCAAGACAAGAAAATGACAAAGAAATTTTAACTATGAACTTCGCTATTATAAGTTCGTTTGAAGAATGAATTATGCATTATTTTAGACACTAAACAACAACATGATAAAGACAAAGAAATTACAGAAATATTTAATGAATGTATTATATTCATTTTACAAGCCTGTATATTTAAATACAAAGTTAAAAGAGACTGGAGCCCATCCTGGTGGCATCAAGTGCAAGCCACATAGCATTTCTGTCCACTGTAGTGCACCCACATTCACTGATACAGAATTGATTTAGTGGCACCAATCAACCTGATGTGAGAAGCAGCACAGCTATCTGCAATCTGAAAGTAGTCCTGTTAAATTTACGAAAAATAATTTCAAATTTCGTATACATTATCTGATATACCTTATATATTTATTATATAAAAAGCTACAAATAAACTTACCAATGAATAATACAATATCATAATTATCATAATTATGTAACTTATAAAATATACATTACTACAAATTTCCCTTCATGGATCAAAGTCAATGTGTCTACAGTTATTTTTTTCACCATTTTATATTCCACTCTCTCTTGCCTCTCAGCAACAAATAACATATTAGGACAGCAAGTGAGTAAGATATTCTGGGGGTTCAAAAGAAGAGATGAATTAAAGATAGGCTTCCATGTTTCTTAGAATAGCCAGACTAATCCATATTAAAGAATTTCTTTCCCCAGTTTTAAAGAACATTTCAATTCACTAAGCCAGGGGTCCCCAACCACCGGTCCGCGACCCACTACCGGGCTGCAGCCGTCTGACAGCCGGGCCGCGAGAGAACTGCCGGCAACGGAGACTCACTCAGAACGCTTGGCGGGCGGGGCTTTGCAGCGGCCCAGAGAGAGGAGAGAGACCGAGGTGAGAGAGTATTACAACAAAGTATTGTTACGGTCTCTACAGTTTCCCCATATGATACGAGTCTATAGATATCGCGTTACTATGAAGTACATTCAGCAGATGCTTTCGTTACAACGAAGTGACCTTGAAATGCCTGAATGAAACATCCACAGAGCAGTTAGATCTGTGGTCGCAGCTCAGATGTGCACGTTTGCACAACGATCCCCAAACAGAAACATTGTAAAAAAAATTCTTTCTTCGAACTTTCCTCGTACTGTTTTTTTTTTGCTATTTTTGTTTTCTGTGGTTTTCAGTGATACCTTTTGCTTATTGCTTGTCAACATTTGAAAAACATCCATTGGAATTTAACTCATTGTCACCCTCCTATAGAAACGGCAGACACGAAAAAAACGATAACAGTGTTAATGTTTGTGATGTGCAATCTGTTGAAATGGCAAATGCAAAGCATAAGTCTTTGTTATATGCAAAAAAAGAAGAAAAATCTCAGGTTGCAAACATATGCGAACTGCTTAATAACTTAATAATAATAGAAATGTTATGTAAATTCCCCCCCCCCCCCCCCAACGACTGGTCCGTGGAAAAATTTGCATCCAATAAAGTGGTCCTTGCTCTCAAAAAGGTTGGGGACCACTGCACTAAGCCATTGTGAAGGAGGTTCAATTTTTTTTTTAAATGTGCAAAATATAATGCAATAAAACAAATACAACTTAATTAGAATGATCATTCAGGATGAATGAGCTATCAGAATCAGAATCACATTTACTGGCCAAGTATGCACACATACAAGGAATTTGACTCCGGTTTTGATAACTCTCCAAGTATAAGTTAATTAATCAACATGCACTGCACACTGTTAATCACACACCTGAGTATTAGTATTAACAATATGTAAACCGTATTGAAATATCCTGGGAGGCCTGGGGGTGTGTGGTGCCCAGTCTGATTCTTATATCTGCTTGCTTTGGCAAATATTAATCTATAATGCCTGACAGATGGAGAAGGTTCAAAAAGGTTATCTTCCCCTTGTATTTCTTTTAAATTGGTCCCAATAAGAGATGCACTATACTCACACATACAGCAGTGTAAAGCAAGAAGCAGAATGGCTTTCCAAATGCCTAAGCATATTCAAGAATAGACATGCACTCCCACATGGCAAATTTTTAACTGTCAATTTACTTATCAACACACTTTTTGATTGTAATAGGAAACGAGAAACCTCATTATAAACCCATGAAAATGCAAGTAGAACATGCAGTTGCCATACAGAAAACATGTCTACCGTAATACACAAATGGCTGTTACTGTTAATGACTGAAGGCACATTATCATAAGTAAAAGTATTACAAACCTATTAATAATAAGCTGTATAAAGGATATAAGACTGATAAATTCAATGAGAATTGTATGGTGTATGAGAGCATCAGGGCAAACATTAAGAAGGATTCTAGGGAAGTTAAAAGGCAGTTAGAGAGGACTATTGCAGATAAAGTGAAATCTAACCATAGAGAATCTTTTGGTATTTAAATATTAAAACAATAAAGGAGGCGGCAAAGTGTATCAGGAACAGTAAAGGGAAAGTAAAATATACAAGCAGCAAAACCGCAGACACTCTAACCTACTAGTGGCAACAGGTATAACTAAGGTGGTACTGGGTGGTTTGAAAATTGTAGAGGGGGACGTACTGCTGAGATTAAATAGGCTGGAATCAAACAAATCACCAGGACCAGATTATAGTTATTCTTGAATGCTTAAGGAGGTTAGTGAGTACGTATGTAAATCCTTGATGCATATTTTTGGAAGTCACTACACACTAAGACTGGAAAATACCAAATATTATACAGCTATATAAAAAGATTAATTGGGTAGATCTAAGAAACTATAGGCCATTAAGCATAACATAACGTGCATCACAGGTAAACTAAAGGATATTGAGCCATACATGGCAAAAACAGGAATTTTACTGAACAGTCGGTATGGGTTCAGAAGAGAGAGGTTATGTTAAGAGAGAGGTGCTGTTTTACTAACATGTTGGAATTCTATCAGGAAACAACAAAAGGATATGATCAGAGTAGGGCATATGATATTATTTATATTGACTTTCAGAAAGCATTTGATAAGCTTCCATGAGAGAGTTTGGACATCAGACTAAAAGATTTGGAAGTTTAGGGTGTAGATGGGTGAAGAACTGACTAAAACACAGGGAGTAAATGGTTCTGGTGCAAGGAACCTTATCAGAATTGGGTGATATTAAGCGTGGTATCTCACATAAGTCAGTACTAGAGCCGCTGCTATTTTTAATATGTATAAATGATTTAGATAGTAATATAAATGACAAGCTGGTTAAGTATGCAGATGATACCAAGCTAGGTGGATTGGCAGATAATCTAGACTCAATCATTGAGGGACTTGGACAACACACAGACTTGGGCAGATCTGTGGCAGATGAAATTTAATGTAAATAAATTTAAAGTATTATACATATGAAGTAAAAATGTTTGAATACACAATGAAAGGTCTGAAAATTGAAAGTACGCATTGTGAGAATGATTTAGTCATCACTATCAACATCCAGAAACCATTAAGAAGGCTAATATAATGTTAGCAGGATGTATAACAGAATGTCAGGTTATACAGCACAATGGGTGGAGTACAAGTCAATGAAGGCTATGCTTAAGTTTAAGGGTACTGTCTACAGTTTTAGTCTCTAGGCTACAAAAAAGACATAGAAGTGCTAGAGTGACAAGGATGATCCTGGGACTGCAGGGGAGAAGCTAGGAAAGATTAAAACAGCAGTCTTTTAAGTTTATGCAAAAGGAGATTAAGAGGTCACATTATTGAAGTGTTTAAAATTATGAAAGGAATTAGTACAGTGGATCCAGGCTGTTACTACAAAATAAGTTCAACAAAAACATAGCGGCACAGTCCAAAACTTATTAAAGGTAAATTTTGCAGAAACATTAGGAAATTTTTCTTCACACATAGAACCATAGACACATGGACTAGGTTCCCAAGTAGTGTGGTAGACATTAGGGACCTTCAAAACTGGATTTAATGTGATCTTGGAATTCTGTTATATACTCGCAGATAAGTTCTCCTGTGGATAAGTCGGGACTTAATTTTACCATATAATTTCTGGAATTTTATAATGTCGGTCGTATAAGTCGAATGCGGAAAACTCACGCTATTGGTCCAAGAGATTATGATATGCTAACGTCCACCTGAGAGAGTAACCACAGAGCACACTGCCTTTTTTTTCTATGTATTGTGCCTATGTGACCACACGGTAATACCCAAACTATTCCGAAGCGACATTTGCACTGATTTGTGTTTTTTATATCTCACACCCTCATACACCTTTAGTGTAAGAGCATCCTTTATCTACAATGGAGCATTTGATCAGAAGAAAATATGAAGCTGGTTTTAAATTAAACTTTGTCGAAGTAGTGAAAGAAATTGGTAACTGCACTGCTCCAACAAAATTCGATGCATCTGAGAAACTGATGCGAGATTGGAGGAGGCAAGAAGATGTAAAAAAAAATATAAGTCGAGGGTCTGATTTTATGATCGATTTTTCAGGTTTCAAGACCCGACTTGTACGTGACTATTTATGGTAAGTGAATAAGACTGGTGAGCTTTGTTGAGCTGAGTGGCCCATTACCATCTAAATTTTTGTAATGTTCTAATAAGTAAGTGGGTTCTAAATACTTAGCTGCTTTTTTGAAAAGTAATGAAATGGTTATTGTAAACTGCCATCCATCCCTGCAATTTTTGTGTTGACCTTCTTCATTATAGAATTACAGGAAACCAAAACTTATCTTAGCAGCACTGGTATCAAGGTAAGGACCAATAATGGATGTGATGTCCCACATCATTAACCTACATTCATTTTCTAATTTTTTGTTTACCTTTTAAGGCTTACACTGAGTACCGTAAACACAAGGCAGGAACCAGCCCTGCACAGAAACTCAGCCTTTTTCACCTGAATCGTTTACTTTTGGCAGAAAAAGAAAAATTTAAATGTATGTTTAGTGGATGTTCTTTTACAAGGTTTTCACATACTGTATCTGATATTTTAATGAAAAGGCATTGCGATGCAAATGCATACACTGACTTATATTTAGGATGCAGTGTATTAGACTGCAGCACCCCAGAGATGTGCTCTCTTTATTTATTTTGTGCTAATTAAATCAAATTAAAAAAATAACTCATTGCCTATGTAAATTAAATTAAAAAATAGAATGTTTTGCCTGATGGGCGGCACGGTGGCGCAGTGGTAGCGCTGCTGCCTCGCTGTTAGGAGACCTGGTTTGCTTCCCGGGTTCTCACTGCGTGGAGTTTGCATGTTCTCCACGTGTCTGCGTGGGTTTCCTCCGGGCGCTCTGGTTTCCTCCCACAGTCCAAAGACATGCAAGTTAGGTGGGTTGGAGATTCTAAATTGGCCTTAGTGTGTGCTTGGTGTGTGGGTGTGTTTGTGTGTATCCTGCGGTGGGTTGGCACCCTGCCCGGGATTGGTTCCTGCCTTGTGCCCTGTGTTGGTTGGGATTGGCTCCAGCAGACCCCCGTGACCCTGTGTTCGGATTCAGCAGGTTGGACAATAGATGGATGGATGGATGTTTTGCCTGTTACATATCCCCTTGTTACAATTCTTTAACATTCATGCCTTCTTAAATTTGTATACACTTCTCTTTATGCTACTATTACCTAGTTTAACATTACTATATACTTTTAATATAAAATAAGCCTCTGATAATTTTAAACTACATAGACCACACATACATCAGCCCAGGCCATTTTCACAATGTGAAGTGCTATGGGCACACTATTTTGCCATCCATTTTCTAATACATACTTTACATGATTAAGTTTTAAAGTGGCTTAGATCTTAATATCACATTATGTAATGCTTATAGCTAGTGAGTGAATAATTATGACATAATAATAATAATAATTCATTATGTTTATATACATAATACTTTTACAGCATTCACAATTGCAGTCTACTGATTGTTCATTATGAATCCCACCAACCAAAAAATATGCCAAGGTAATAATGAGAGGATGTAATCTAAGACCTCAATTATTCATAAATACTTTTGTATAATAAAAGTTAGGAATCATTTTTGATTTGGCACCTTTGAGTCAAATAAATTACATTATAAATTGTTAAAGGTGGAGTAGTGAAGTGTATATATAAAAAACAGTCTTTTTTAACAGTATCAAACAATTTGTAAATTTGAGCACCTATCAAAGTCATATAGTGTGAAGCAAGTGCAATTTTTCCTACTGAAAAGAGGTAACATAAAATTTAAAATGTTTGTGTATCTACGTGATGGTCCATGTTGGCCCCATGCTCCCTGTTCTGTCTGGGAACCTCTTGAACCCAAACCATCGATAACTATTGAGATGAGCCAGGCAAATAAGGATATACATATGCAACAAGGGGTAGGTGCAAAAAGTGATAAGTGCTTTTATTAAAATTAATCCAAACAAAAATCAAACAGTGTTCAAATTAAATAGTGCAGTAGATCAAAATGTCTTCAATAAATAATCCCATAAAAATAGTGCAAATGTGGAGGTTAAAATACCCATACAAATAATTCCATTAAAATCAAGTTTAAAATCACTAGGCAGTACACCGTCTCTGAAAAAACGATGTCTCCTCTGCTTAACCTGCACGGGATCTTGCAGCAGAAGAGGCACCGAACCAACAGTCATACAGTTTATTTTTGCATAGCCCAAAATCACACAGGAAGTGCCGCAATGGGCTTTAACAGGCCCTGCCTCTTGACAGATACCCCAGCCTTGACTCTCTAAGAAGACAAGGAAAAACTTCTTAAAAAACCCTAGAAGGGAGAAACCTTGGGAAAGGCAGTTCAAAGAGAGACCCCTTTCCAGGTAGGTTGAGCGTGCAGTGGGTGTCAAAAGAAGGGGGTCAATACAATACAATACAATACACAGAACAGAACAAATCCTCAATAAAAAAAATAAAAAAGTTTTTAGAAGTACGGAGCAGAATTTAACAGTAGATGATATCACATAATAAGATTTAGATAATTTTAGACTCCTGGAGACCTCATCCATCAAGCTGCCTCCCCCATTTGGCCATTCCACGGCTGAAACAGTGTTGGGCCAGCCAATCCGAAGAAAGGACCCCTCTTTCTCACGATTCCTGCGATCCTCCATCAGGGATGACTTTACCTTAGGCAGGCAAAACAACTTGGCAGGTGGGCCGTGGCACCAAGTGCCACATTTGAGTACCAAGAAGAGAAACAGAATAGGTGAGGGTTAGTATCCAATTCTAACTATCATGTTACTTATGTTTTAGTGCTAATGACTAACAACAGAGATGCAGTATGTACAATTAATCAGCAGCTCTAGTCAGGATATGCTAAACTGAAGTAGTGAGTCTTCAGCCGGGATTTAAAAGCTGAGACCGAAGGGGCATCTCTTATAGTAGCAGGCAGACCATTCCACAGTTTAGGGGCCCTGTAACTAAATAGACAACCTTCCTTCATAGACTTGAGTCCCTGCTGTCCACGGCTCCCAGCAGGGCACCGCACTGAGCCTTCACTTCTTTAGCTCTCACTGCCACTCCTTGGCCTTATGCAGGAGTGAGCATCAAGTCACTTCACACACCCCAAGAAATGATCAGTGACAGTGACCCTCTTCAGTCCCCGAGCACTGGCCTCAGGCTACTTTGCACCCTGGTGTCTCCCAGTCCTGCTGCATTCTGTCCTTCTTTCCATCTTTTAACCTCCCTCCTTTTTATTTCTTTGTCTTTCTCTTCCATCTCCTTACTGTGCAGGCCCCTTATATTGGCATTATTGGGCACAGTTGTGAGACGCTGCTACTTCCGGGGTATGAAAAACGCACATCACTAACATTCACATTCGCACATGCATACACAATCAGCCAGGCACCCCAACCATTCTCGAAGTGAAGCACGCTAGCAAACACCCACGCCCAATTCCAGGCCTGCACATTTTCATATGCAGTTATTTATTTAAAACTTGCCCAAGGCTACAGACCACTTATTGCAATATAAGAACATTCTTTTTAGTTTTGTGTCAGGTGATGGACTGGTTTCTCATGCGGAGTGTGGGGTGGGGGTCCAAGTTCTCACTACATATAATGGACAGAGTGGACTCAGAAAATGGATGGATGGATTGCACAGGACAGATGACAGATTGCAGTGGATTCTGGAATGTAAAAGAACTTAAAATAACTGAAATTACCTATATTTGCACATATTCAAAATATAATTGTTAATATTCAACCTTTTAGTATTTTTTACAGCAATTTTGGTATTTTGTCTGAACAATGAGTAAACTCTAATTTTGTTCTTTTTTCCTTTCAATGCTTGCTGGTCTTTTTTATTCTGTATAGCTATATTAAAAACCCACATCATAGTCCAGTCCAAAGTTGGTTCCTGAATTGTGTCCAGTCCTGCCTGATAAGCTCCAGCTTCCCAAACCACACTATGAACAGAGCCACACTGAAAAAAGTGTAGGAGAATGTGAGACTGGTCTAAAGTTAGTTCTTCACTTAACTGCTGGTGTTAGTAGGGATAACCTGCACCTCAAATAGACTCAATAATTAAACATTTAGTTCATCAAATGGATAGAGGAATGTATCAAAAATATAATCAAATCAAAGATCAAACAGGCAAGATCATTTGTATCAAGTGTAAGCAATGCAAAGAGTCACTCCCATCCTCTACATACAGAAAAAAGTTATTTGGTCATACAAAAATGCAAACAGTGGTTTAAGTCATGAAAACTTAAAATGCAGTAGGCTCCTAATCAGCATGGCCTATTGGTCTCAGGCAGCTTCTAAATTTAAAAACCTCTTTTAAATACAAAAATGCATCACATTGTTGTTCTCATTATATTGCATGGTGCAGAGACAATGAGGAGAAATTTTGGGAAAGTCCAAACTCTAAATAGTCCAAAGCAGAAAAATGAATCTCTATCTATAGACATTAAGTCCATGCATCACTTGTGAAAGAGCCAACGCTATTCCTCAGCAGAGACCTTAAGCAACAGGTGATTGGACAGTTTGTTCTAACATCAATTGGTATCGTCAACCATAAGAGATCAAGATTTTACTCCAGTATTTCATATTTTGAATATACTGTACTTTAAGACAGAAATTGCTCAGGTGGAGGAGAATAATAAAATTGGTCATAAACTAGAAAGCTATCCCTATGATAAAAATTCCAAATTCAATGAATGGATGGACACCATGGGAAGTCATCATATCAAAAAAGTATCTAATTTGATCAGTGTGGAAATATATAGGAAATTCAAAATAGAAACCAAGTAGCTCTTTTTTTAAATAGACAGTTTTTATTTCCTTCATTCAATGTTTTTAGCTCAGAAGAAACTTAACAAGGCTGTCTATTATTTGTCAAGTACTGTATTTGTGGTGTCATTTAGGCCTCAACTATTCATTTATTCTCTAACTCGCTTATGTTTTCTCAAATGGTTTTAATTAGGCAGTAATTTGTATTAAATAGATCCAGGGTGTGCCAGATAAATCATTGAACTGGTTTGAATACTTGCTTCCATGTCTTTTTATTAATTTGTAAAAAAAAACTAAACATAGAGTTCTTCACAAACTCAATGAGCAAAATGGAAACAGTTCCACCATAGAGTAGGAACCTGTCTTAGTGGCCCTGGGTGCAAGGTGAGAACCATCCTTGAACAAGACACTAGCATAGACTCCCTGTAAGCCAAGTTTAAGTTTACAAACTTATATGTTTTTGAGAATATTAGGGGAAAACTCTCACAGTAACTGAGGGAACATGAAACATTCACACAGATTGAAAATGAGGCTTCTGGATCTGCATTAGAAATACAATTAGCAAATGTGACAATATAATGGCGCATTCCTCCTCATGCTTCATTCAATTCAGAGTGTCTGTCTCAGTAGAGAAGGGCAGAAATGGGTAAAAGGTAAGAGACAGCTCTGGGCACGCTGACTCCTCCACTTACATACATACACTTAAAAATAAAGGTGCTAAAATGGCACTCTGTTGAGTTGCCTAATCCCTTGTACAACTATGGCTGAAATTTCTTTGCATAAGAAATTGATTCTTTGAGCTTTGGAAAAGTTCCTAAAATGTAGACAAAATAGAAATTTTTAATTTATACTTGTGGTTTGTTATTGTATTAATAAGAATTTTAAATATACATTGGTATTTCTGTTCTTGGCTGTTATGGAACCTATTATAGATCTAAATAAATATAAGTTTTTTTTCAGGGACCTTCATGTGGATGGTTCTTTCAGGAACCAAAAATGGTCCCCCTATGACATCTATTTGAATAATAATGCCTGCACCTTTATTTTCAAGTGCGGGGCTGGTTTAGAATTGCCAGTACACCCTAATTAAAATGGCTTTGGATGTGGGTGGAAAACCCTAGCTGACATGGAGAAACCATGGACACTCGACATGGACAACAACTTGGCACAAGGTTCAAATCTGGGATGTTGGGTCCATGTGGTGGCAGAACTACATAGCACCATGAATCTGTGATTGGCATCAATGGCAGCCAGAGATCATCCTGGCAGCATCAGGTACAAGGCAAAAACCACAGTTGCCATTTGTAGTATTGATACGATTTTTTCTCATTCTTTCAAATTTAAATCACATGATAATTTAAATGTGTATTTTTAGCTTCCAATGTTTTCAGATTCTACCTTTTTTCCCTTGAGTCATATTATAGACTTAACTGAATCAATCGCCCCCACATTTTATTTTTAATCCACATTCAGGTTTGCATGCTATACATAATGACACATCCCACTGACTCCCACTTTATTTTTAATCTTGATTTAAAAAGCACCCCAAATACAACCGTTTAAAAGAACGTCGCACGTGTGTGTGTATGTGTGTGTGTAATTTCACACACAAACTGGGGGCATTCATAGCTGTGTTTTCCGGCGTTACTGTACTTTGTGGTAAAAATGTGTCTAACAAAATTGAAAGTAATCTCCAGTTACATCAAGTCCCACTGACTTTTTGACGGCTCCACGTATATACAAACGCAGCGTCTGGAGCTCACCTTATGCATCAGTTCGCACGCTGTAGCCTACTAATTTAAAACCCTCTTCCGTTTTCCTTTCTATTAGCCACGGACACGATATTAACCGCTATGTGCTTTTCATTCGCATACATACGCACTCGCAGACTCCTGAACTCAGATGGAGATCTAACCAGCCACCTCCGCAAGCCTGTAACCCCCCCTCTTCTCTCTCTCTCTCTCACTCTCTCTCCCTCCCTCTCTCTCTCTCTCTCGAAAGGTTTTCTCCAGGAGAGGGCATTTTAAGCGTCATTCTCCAATGCAGAGCTGCGGTGTGTGACAGACGCTGCTGCCTCAGCAGTGCGATACAACCCTGTTTCAGCCTGTACTTGGAAAAGGAGGCAGAGAGAGAGAGAGTCCGTGTTGAAACGCGACTAGGATTACCTCCGAAACAAGTCGGAGGGAGGACCCCTAAAACTACAAACTGGAGAAATGTGCTAAAGACTGAGTAGATTGCGCAATGGACGACCGGTACAGAAGAGGATCACAAAGTGATCATTCGCTTAAGTAAAGTTTAACAACGTGGATTCTGTTTTTTTTCACAAGGGATTATTGGCCACTCTAACGTGTTGTATATAGTTAAGCAAAATAACATTCGGTATTGTTTTCCTGCATTTATTTTGGATTGTGGGAAAACACCGGGGTGCATCATCTTTGCTGGCTGAGAGATGCTGCATGGCTGGAAAGGATTTGTGGGCTTAAGTTATTGGTACGAACCTTTCATCCCATGCCCGTTTTCGGGGAGAAGCCACAGGGTAGGGGAAATTGACTGGCACGGAAGAAACGGTGCGGGAACCACACGTGAGTGGGCGGCAGGTGCGCCTGGTATTCACGCCACCAAGTGGCTCAGGCGTGTTGGTGAGAGGAGCTGCGGTCATGTGGGCTCGGAGAGTGAGCGCTGCGAGAAGGGTTTAGAGACGGGTGAGAGGCGGACCTCAGACCACCAGTGATGGGTGAGTTGTAAAGAGTACCTTTCAGGGTTAAAAGGAACACTATATAACGAGGGATTGGCAGACGCGTTGTCAAGAGAAGGAGCGTGGGTGCAAAGGGTCGTGCTAACTCACTTAGCTGTGGTTGTGGGGGCATGCATAACAGTCGCACAAAAGTGGAAATGTAAAGAAATGTCTCTACATACTAAATGATCTCTCTCTTTCTTTATATACTGCATGTAAGTGAGCGTGTTTATAAATTAAGAATAGGACCTTTAAAAAAAAGTTAACTGCGCACATTGACTACAGGTGTATCTTTGCCGCAACCAACATAACGCGATTCTGCAAGTTCTAAAACGTATTCGTCACAATTGTGTTAAATAAGCTAATTGTAAAGGGCAATGTTTTAAAACTAGTACCAATTAATACGTGTTGCAATATGCTGTAAAAACAAGCAGCGTTGTCAGGTAAAAACAACGTATTTTCCACAGCTCACTGATATTTATTAAAGATGCATTCATTATAAGTTTTGCGGATTATTCATATTTGGAATATATAGCCCGGCAGCTGAATACTGAGTGTGAGCTGAAGGCAGAAAATGAAATCTCGTAACATCCGTTCGATTTTTTGAACTGGAGATCGTTTACAGCTGAAGGCCATGTTCATATTAGTGTGGAGAAACTGAGACCTGATGTTGAATTCAGTATCTAGACACCCCCGTTGTACTTGGAGAAGCCCCAAATCGAAACTGGTGCTAGATCTCCCGGTATTCAGATGACAAAATATATGCATGTTAAAATTATTAGGCTGGGAGGTATATGAAAATGTATATTTACAATTCACGGACATATATTTATGCCTTTACAGTTAATGGTTTACGTAACTGCTGTTAGAATTACCAGTATCATAAAACAAATAAAACGGAACGAAAGGTTGGCATTCGGTTGGTTAATTTCGGAGGTTAAAATTAAGATTTACGAGCATTTTAAGTCTTGCGCAGGTTATCCACGCCTTCATCTAAAAATTTGCCAGCACTCTTTTCATTTGAGAGAAAGTGTATAGAGTGCCATTCATTAACTAAATGAGCAAGCCTACAGAATAATGATGTGGCCAGAGCCTACCCCTGCCAAGTCTCAACTGCACCGTTCTTCTAGTACGCTGTCATAAATTGTTATGCTATATGTGTGTCTGGAGAAAACAAAACGATTATTTCATATACCCGCTTTGATAAATGTACGATTGAATCGCGTATTATTCATAAATCTTTGTGCGTTAAACTTTCCCAAACTGTTTAATACTGTTGGACATTTTTCAGAAAAAAGCCGTGTACAGATGCGCCAGAGAAATGAGTGCGTATTTTGAACAAATAAGGGGTCCTTGTATTGCAAACGAGTTGTGCTTGTGTTGAAAGACACTTTGTGTTCAATCGCCCGGCATATCTTTTACCTCTTGTCTTTATTCAAGGGACTGTAACGTTTGTAATGGGCTTTTCATTAAAAAAGGAAAGGAGCTTAGCCTGTAGTTGCAGGTATTCACTCAGAAAGCGCAGTATTGGCAGGGGCATACAGCCGCATCTCATGCCAAACAGACTGGCTCTGAATCTTTAATCCGAGCCAACATTTTTCCATTTATAAGCTATTTAAAAAAAAGATATTTTTAAAAGTAAATACTGTATATTCAACACCAATATCGCAAACACACACCAACATAAAAACACGGAACACGCATTGCTCATTTATTGCTTCAGAAATTCCATCAGAATTAGTCACTGTATGTAGGCTGCCTTTGTTTCATTAGCTTTTGTTTTGCTTGATGCAGTTGTAATTGCGGGGGTTCCTTTTATTATGAATAGTACAGAGAGCCTCTCTGAAATAAATGATTCTGTCCTCTAAGTGATGTAGTTAATTCTGTAAGTACTTTTAATTAAAATGGATTTTGTTACCGTATATGTGCTCCAAACCTGAAATAGTCCATTTGTCAAATCGCACATTTCCAAAGAAGTTTTACTGTATGCTATCACAACAATGTATAAAGTAAAATCTCGCCAGAAAATTAAAGGTATGATTAAATGAATCATTTGGAACCAATGTTCAGTTATATTTCAGATATGGCATTACTTTCAGCTCAAAAAATCGCAGTTACTTTGATGGATACTTTTCTGATGAACATCAACGACTTTAAAGTCCGCAGCCTATTGGAATGCAGAGCTAATTACGTCCGGTGATCGCGTCCGTTAGATTAACTGGCCATTGTTAGCCGAGATTAAGAGTAATCGGAAATAACTTTTTATTTAGAAATAACACCATGTTAAATGCTTCAAGAAATGCATATCTATCTATCTATCTATCTATCTATCTATCTATCTATCTATCTATCTATCTATCTATCTATCTATCTATCTATCTATCTATCTAACTACGGTCATTAATATTTCCAGTAGAAGTGTCATGTTTCAGTCACAGTATCGGTATAAAAGTGTGCACTGGTTTGCGTTTAGTGACATTTCTACTGTGAAAAGAGGACGTTTCAAAAGTGTCGGATTGTACATTGTGTCGAGGTCTGTTGCCTATGGTGACGCAGAAACTGTTGCTGCTGAACTGAATCTCGGCGCGCGACGGCAATGCGCAAATTGGCAGAGAACACAATATGGACTAATTAAAATGAACGAGGCAATACCGTTTTGAGTGAAAAGCGACACTGCCGGGGTTAGGGACATTTTGCACTTTTGACTTTTCGGTTTTTAACCCGCGCAACCGAGATGAGTTTTCTTATTATATAAGCTGTAACATGTATGTAATTTTCAGCTTTAGAAATAAACTTGTAGCATCTTTTGCTCGTCAGTGGAGGCAGTGTGAGGCGACAAGTAAGATCCTTTGAGAACAGTAGAATGGAGACATTAAGGGCTGATATTTAAATATATTTTCGATCGTTAAAGAAGGTTTTTAGTGTATTACTTTTCATTGATTCAGCTTCCCTCCATGACTTGGCACTTTAAAGGCACAAGAAATTCCAGTTTAATATTTTACTATGATCCAGTCTTTTGAAATTTAAAATAAGCACCGAATCAGGTCTTTGCGCAGGAGTAGTGTGGTATTGTACACATAATATTGTTTACATTTGACGAGTCCTTTGCTTTTACGACGCTTTCTGTGTTTGCAGAATACTTTTAAGGGTGGATTTTGCTTATCCATACTTTAAAAAGCGTCCCGTTTTACTGAGGCAATTTGAAGTCATGTGGGCTCGGAGAGTCTTGATGCCCTCAAATTCTGGTTGTCACCCTAAGAAAATTGCTTTTGGTAGCATTGTTGTGTTTGCCCGATGTATTTCAGCCGACTGCAATATGTAATATAGTGTCTGGTCGATGTGTTTATTGATTAAGCATCATGCGAGTCCATGAATTAAAACTAGTATGCCTGAGATGCAAGCTGTCTGTCGCTACGCGGAGAGCTGGAGTGCTCCATTCATTTGTTTCGAATGATTTGCGCATTAAGGGAAAAAAAGCATACAAAAAGCTAATAAAGTGTACGGCTGAACGCGTTTATCACTTGTGAAGATAATGAGTCGTTAATAACGTAGAGATGTAGCAGCGGATAGCGGAGTTTAGTAGCATAGACTCGTTTACATTTTCGAAATATGATAACAGTGCCTGACCGGAAGAATAAGCGATTATGCAGAGCTAAATGGGTGAGGCAACATTATGTGAGCTTGTTCATTTTAATCAGGATTTCTGATGAATAAAGCAAGCAAACAAATAAATATACAACTTTTATGGAAAAAATATTAAGCTCCTTTACCAGACAAGGCCAGAATCTTAGAAGACTTGCAGCACTTATCTGTAACTTGTTCTAACAAATCCGCTGGTACACAGACTTGCCAAAATAGAGTGTTTAGAATGAACATTAGCTCAGGGTCCTGAAATCCAGTGTCAGGGTACAACTGAAGGCACCCATTGACCTTGGGTAGTTTTAATAAATGTAATCTATTTTAACAAAGGTATATGCTTTATATATAGGAAAGAAAACGTGAAATCAATACATTTTAAATATTCCCATATTTTTTAGGAAAAAAAAAGTATAAATAAGCATTTGCCACCTCTGTAATGTGTACCATACCGAAGTCCTAACAATTTCAAACCTGTAGTTCAAATCCAGCTGAAGAGATGTGTTGGTTGACATGTTGACTGTCATACATTCAGTAGTGAGTGGGGACTAAACTGACAGCCTTGTGGTTAAAAGTGAACTGCCTAAGCTGGCAAGCGACACCCCCAGCCTTTAATAAATATCTGGTATCCTTAGCATATAAGAGTGGGATCTTATCAGTGAGGTGTAACTGTGGGTACAGCAACCCAAATAGTAGAAAAATCCAGTGTACTTAATGACAGCCAATCAGTATGAAGTGCCAAAATTAATTTAATTTAATCACTTACGTGACTATATAAAACTGAACTTTAAAGATTTTTATTTATGAAGAAGAAATAACACACACAATGTAGATTATTAGCATCAGGTTTATATGTATTACATACTTAAATTCAAAACCCACAATAAAATACTAAAATTTGGAATGTTTCTCACTGTCATTAGACTCATGTTGGTTCCAGCCTTGTACCCACTTCTACCGGGATAGGTTTTGCCCATCAGGCTTGAAGTAAATTAGATGAGTTCAATAAGGGATGGATGGAAAAACATTTATTCCAAACGTTCATCATTCTATACAAGAATTGTGACAAACACATCAAAATAAATTCAAATGTGAACAAAAAATGTAAGCCCCGCTTTATTTATCTTAAATATACTATGCAGTCATGAAAAAGTGTTCAATTCTGAAAAAAAGTAAAAAAAAAAAAAGAATTGTTGATGATTATACCACTTAAAATCACGTACATAACGCTGTTTGTCTATGAATAGCCTGTTTGGTATATCCAGTAGTGATTTTAGATTGAACTGTTGATTTTTTTTTTTTAATTGTAACGTGTAACAACAAAGCTAATTTATTTCACTGTTACATTTTTTCTACAATATTCCTGTGCTTGCTTTTTTCATTGATTAAAATTATCCAGTTTTATTAAAGGTGGGTAAGAATTTTATTAGTGTTGTTATTATTGGCGCTGTTAATATTCTAAAGTAATCAATAAATCCCCTGCATTCCCACGTTTTTTCCATTCAGTGAACCCACCTAAACAAATTTGTCAGGTCCTGGTGCATATCAATCCAGGATCACAGTATAAGACGGGGCTCCGGTTCATAATATTCGCACACTCACAATACAATACAATAACAGTAACGATTCTTCACATTTATGTAGCGCTCTTCTCAGTACTCAAAGTACTGACTAATTCCAATCAATCTAATGTGCAAGCCTTTGGGATGTGGGATTTGTACCCAGGGGGAAACCCAAGCAGTCATGAAGAGAACTCCAGTCAGAACTGTGAGGCAGCAGTGCTAACACTACACCGCAGTGCCCCCTTATTTATCATAGTTTTCACTACTAAGCTGCAACAGCTAATCACGTTGCTATTTTAATTATCATTTAAGTTTTTCATTTTTCAGCTTTATTTCTCTTTCTGGAAATTACCTGCACAATTTGAACTAAATTAGGCCAATGTATAGACTATCTGAAATAAATATCTGTATTATAAATCACAGTAGTAACTATTTTACTGAAATTTAACTTTACAATTCAAGATTTTAAAATATCATTTATTTACGGGCAGCACAGTGGCGCAGTGGGTAGCGTGGCTGCCTTGCAGTTAGGAGACCCCGGGTCCTCCCTGTGTGGAGTTTGCATGTACTCTCCGTGTCTGCGTGGGTTTCCTCCGGGCGCTCCGGTTTCCTCCCACAGTCCAAAGAAATGCAGGTTAGGTGCATTGGCGATTCTAAATTGTGCCTGGTGTGTGTGTGTGTGTGTGCCCTGCGGTGGGCTGGCGCCCTGCCTGGGGTTTGTTTCTTGCCTTGCACCCTGTGTTGGGTGGGATTGGCTCCAGCAGACCCCCGTGACCCCTGTAGTTAGGAGATAATGGATGGATATTTATTTACTGGAACCACAACAGTTCTTTTTGCCATTCTGGTGGTATTGAATGTTTTAGTTGTAAATACATATCTGGCCCCAATATTATGAATATAACTATATTAAGTCTATATGCCTTTGGCTGTTCTTGAGGTAACAGGTCTAGCTAAAGCAGTTATTTGTAAATGCTTTGTGTTATTCATAAACATTACTAGTTTATTATGCTTGGGTTTTTTGTGATTGTTTGTACAATACTAGTGTCTTATGTTAATTTAGCTCTTCAGAATGTACCTGTGAGCCTGATACAGTATATTAAGAAAGTGCCAAAGTTCTGTCATTTTTATTGTAACCAATCACCTACAGATGTCAGCGGCCCTGCAAAAGGGAATATGACACATGCCTGCTAGTTCCCATGGTTACACATATGACCACTGTCACTATTTGCATTTTCTTGCATGGTGATCACTGGTTTAAATCATTTTTTTCATTATTCAACAAGTACAGTATTTCATAGACAGTTTTAAGTTTTTTTGCTGCTTTTAGTCCTTTTCTTGTTATCAATACATACAACCTCCTAGATTCAAATTGTGAAAGGTCTACACTTCTCGAAATACCCAAGATATTTCAAAATAGGACAGTTCTTTTTTTAAATAATTTTGTGTAGATTATTGCCTAGATCAAAAATGACACATATATAATATATACTGTATATATATATATATATATATATATATATATATATATATATATATATATATATATATAATTTTTATCTTACTGTAAATATATTCAGGTCAACTATAGCCATTTTAGTTTAGTTCTTTTCTACATTATTGGCTCCTTATTTTGATGTTTTGGGTCCAGTACTCAATAGAAATATATTCTTAGTGTAGTTTATCAACATTTGGAGTACAGGCAAAAAATAAAACAAATCTGAATATTATATGTTCATATTTGTCGACAAAATATATCTATTTCTAATGTTTCCAAGTTAAGGTTTTGATATTTGATCCTTTAAGTCTTTTATTCTTTGTGAATTTGCAGAGGTCATCCAATAGTACTGAGTAGTAGCCATGTAGCAGTGACAGTCCATTAAATGGTCTATTTACACACACACATACTGTTATACACATTTGGTATTAGTGAATTAAATTAGAGCCAATATTTCCCTTAACTGTGTGTTTTTGGCAGACAACAAATGTTTTGGTGTACTATACCCAAGGAGAATGCAATACTCCACTAATAGTGAGAGGGCCAAGAAAAAATGGCATTGTGATGATTGTTAAATAACATAATTTTTTATTGTTATTATTTAATAATGCTAAATTTATTATTTATAAAACAGTATTAACTGCTCTCTTTACTCTATACCTAGTAAATTACCCATAACTTCACTTCACTTTACCGTCCCTCTGCTTATAGAATGAGGATCACGTTGGCACCAAGTTGAGCTGACCATCCTATCCAACTCCTCCTGGGAGAATACCCAAGTATTTCTAGTGATATAATCCCTCTGGCATGTTCTGCTTTGCTCCTGGGTCTTGTCCCAGTGGGCTGTGCCTACTATACCTCCTGAGGGGAGAGCCAACATTGATTTGAAATTCGTTTCTAATTCAAACTCCTTGTTTGTTGCTGTTGTGTCATAATACTGTCCATTAGATCAGTGGTCCCCAACCTTTTTGACAGCAAGGACCACTTTATTAGATGCAAATTTTTCCACGGACCGGTCGGGGCGGGGGGGTCTTAGGTTGGTTGGGGGGGGGGGCAGTTTTATACACAATTTACATAACATTTCTATTATTATTAAAGTTATTAAGCAGTTCGCATACGTTTGCAATCTGAGATTTTTCTTCTTTTTTTGCATATAAAAAAGACATATGCTTTACATTTGCCAATCCAACAGATTGCACATCACAAACATTAACACTGCAATCTTTTTTTCGTGTCTGCCATTTCTATAGGAGGGTGACAATGAGTTAAATTCCAATGGATGTTTTTCAAATGTTGACAAGCAATAAGCAAAAGGAATCAATAAAAACCACAGACAACAAAAACAGCAAAAAAAAAAAACAGTACAAGGAAAGTTCGAAGAAAGAGATTTTTTTACAATGTTTCTGTTTGGGGATTGTTGTGCAAACATGCACAACTGAGCTGCGACCACAGATCTAACTGCTCTGTGGATGATTCGTTCAAGCATTTCAAGGTCACTTCGTTGTAATGAAAGCATCTGTTGAATGTAGTTCGTAGTAACGTGATTTCTATAGACTCATGTCATATGGGGAAACTGTCGGACCATAAAAATACTTTGTTGTAATAGTCTCTCACCTCGGTCTCTCTCCTCTCTCTGCACCGCTGCAAAGCCCCGCCCACCAAGCGTTCTGAAAAGTCTGAGTGAGTCGCCGTTGCCAGCAGTTCTCTCGCGGCTCAGCTGTCAGACGGCCCGGTAGTGGGCTGCGGACCGGGGGTTGGGGACCCCTGCATTAGATGTTGTAAATAGGCCTTTCATCAAGAGGTAATAGAAAACAGCAGTATTATTGTTTTTAATGCAATTCATTTTGTTTAAAATGACATTTTTATATAAAATGATTTGCAATTTGCTTAGTTGCTGAAGCAAAGTAAAAAGTGTGTTGCTTTTCTAAACTTCATTACATACACTGCTTTCAAATAATTCAGATGCTTTTACTCAGTAGTGTTAAATTGTTTTCTTTGCTCTGGTATGTTATGAGAAAATACAATGTTTAAATTAAATTGAATTAAAGCAATAAAATAAAAAATATACCTAATGTTAGCACATTTTTAGAATATCCTTTATAATTTTAGTTGGGTTCTCATATTTCATGTATATTCACTCTACACAAAGCACAGTGAGGTAAGCAATGATTTCAGTGTATAGTGGAATACCACTCTCCAGTCTTTGAAATCCATGCTTCACCAACCTTCTAGTACCTGTACTTAGTCATTATATTTCTGTTAGCTCATGATGGGATATACAGATCATAAACTTAATCCTGCATTTCACACAAGTATCTGGATTTTGTAAAATTTTCATCTGATTAACAAATATAGCTGATTGCTGCAGATTACCAAATTTCATGAAAGTCATGAATTGCTTGGTGTCAGTTACTTTCAATTTGGTATATTTTATGACTATAAAAAATTAGAAGTAAATGGTCTTAAACGAACGGTCTTCTGCAAAATGTTAGGCTTTATACACAGATACAGAATATTAGAACAACCAAGGCAACAACAGGCCATTCAGGCCAAAAAAAGCTTGCCAGTCTAATCCACTTTTTTCTTAAAAAATAACATCAAGTCTAGTTTTGTGAGTTCCTAAAGTCCTACTCTCTACCACACTCCTTGGTACCTTATTTCATATATTTATGGTTCTCTGTGTAAAGAAAAACTTCCTAATGTTAGTGCGAAATTTACCCTTAACAAGTGTCCAAATGTGTCCCAGTGTTTTTGATGAGCTCATCTTTAAAGTAAAAGTCTCAATCCACTGTACTAATTCCCTTCATAATTGTAAACATTTGAATCATGTCTCCTCTTAATCTTATTTTGCTTAAACTGAAAAGGCTCAGGTCTTTTAATCTTTCCTAATAATTTATCATCTGTTGCCCCTGGAATCAGCCTAGTCGCTATTCTCTGGAATTCATAAATACATACATAAACACACACATACTGTATGTATAAATACATATATATGAATGTTTACATACATATATATATAGCAAGTGATCCACAAAGGGATAAAATGGATCTTAAAATAATTTTTTATTCCTAAGCTTTTGACAATCTACCAGGTGTCGTCATCATCAGAGGAAAATGATTAGACATACAGGAATCAAAGGCAATACATAGCAAATGAGTGGGTGGGGGTTCTAGGGGGGGTCAATAAAGTGAGGTTTGGAGGGTATTAGTCATAAATGCCTGCATATGCTGGGTTCATGTTCAAATATCTGGACGCTGTACTTTTCGATACACCACTGTCATAGGCAAGGGTGTGCCATGATGGACATGAGATCAGGTGGAATTCGATTGTTTGCTGAGGTCTGTCACAACTCTTATGTAAGCATTGTTTGATAAATGTCTTGGGGAAGCTGTTTGATGTGAACAGATGGAAAAGATAACACCTTTCATTTGTTTTAGCATTCTTTGTATTAAAGTGGATGTGAATTCTTTTAAGATATGTAATTCATTTTCTCCCTTTGTGGATTACTAGCAACAAATATGCAAACCATATCACAGATCATCACTTCCATATAAATATATTAGGGCTGGGAATCGATTAAAAAAATTAACTGATTAATCGCATAAATGTATGTAAAAAAAATAATGGCATAGTTTAAACATAAACAATGACCTTAAACCTGAACTTTTAATAAAATTCTACTTGAGCAAGTACAACCCCAATTTGAATGCCTTCCTAAAAGGCAAGTGGAAAGGAATGGACAAAAAAATAGCAAGGCCAATGTATTAATTATCAGATTGGCATAGCATATGAGACAAAGACGAGTCAAAGAAAAAAGTTAAATGATCGAAACGACTTTGAATGCACTGCTGAAGACTGATTTAATTGAAAGAATAAACATCTCTTAAATGGGCATACATTAAAATTTGTGTTAAAACTCTGCAAATACTGTCCTCAACTGTTCATCACCATCAACAACTTGATAATTATAATAATTATAAATAATGGTATATTGCCCCTGGGTCACACACAGTATATACTGTAGTTCCTTTAGCTGTGGGAATCAAAGACAATTTTTGCTTTGCAGTACATTTCTTGTCAAGCTAGAGCACAGTAATTTTGTTGACATAGGAGTTCCTTGATTTATATATGCTATATATAAATTAATGAATTGTGTATGTTAGGATGATTACCAGGTTTAAATTGCCCCAGTGTAAGCAAATGTAACCCTTAAATAGACTGGATTCCTATTCAAGAAATGACTTTCATAGTGGAAATTAGAAAATAATGCTATTTATGTGAAGCACAAGTTTTTATTTTCAATATGAAAGGAGAATATAAATATAACTAGTTTGTAACTTTTACATACTTCATGTCATTCCTTAAGTGCAATTTAATACTTATGGCAAACAAACTAATAGCCTTCAGAGCAAAAGTTCTGTTATTTGACTATTAGGCGTTCAAATGGATTCTGTTGTACATTTCACTCCTGCTGAGGTTCTAAAGACAGAACAGATTTTAACAGTTGTAATTATTTTATCATCTCTGAAAGCATCTAAAAAAGTCCATAAGATAACAGCAGTACTCACCACCCTTCCAGCAAGTAACCAGGAATGTCATCAGAAGCAGACATTACTCAATTCGGGCTATATGAGAGATGCTTCACCTGGCAGATTTCATTGTGTTCCCAAAGCTACTGAAGAAAGATGACAAGTTTCATGCTATTGTCACTTTCCCTATTAAACAGACAGACAGACAGACAGACAGACAGACAGACAGACAGACAGACAGACAGACAGACAGACAGATAGATAGATAGATAGATAGATAGATAGATAGATAGATAGATAGATAGATAGATAGATAGATAGATAGATAGAGTGCATCCAGAAAGTATTCACAGCACATCACTTTTTCCACCTTTTGTTATGTTACAGCCTTATTCCAAAATGGATTAAATTCATTTTTTTTCCTCAGAATTCTACACACTACACCCCATAATGACAACGTGAAAAAAGTTTACTTGAGGTTTTTGCAAATTTATTAAAAATAAAAAAAACTGAGAAATCACATGTACATAAGTATTCACAGCCTTTGCTCAATACTTTGTCGATGCACCTTTGGCAGCAATTACAGCCTCAAGTCTTTTTGAATATGATGCCACAAGCTTGGCACACCTATCCTTGGCCAGTTTCGCCCATTCCTCTTTGCAGCACCTCTCAAGCTCCATCAGGTTGGATGGGAAGCGTCGGTGCACAGCCATTTTAAGATCTCTCCAGAGATGTTCAATCGGATTCAAGTCTGGGCTCTGGCTGGGCCACTCAGGGACATTCACAGAGTTGTCCTGAAGCCACTCCTTTGATATCTAGGCTGTGGGCTTAGGGTCTTTGTCCTGCTGAAAGATGAACCATCGCCCCAGTCTGAGGTCAAGAGCGCTCTGGAACAGGTTTTCATCCAGGATGTCTCTGTACATTGCTGCAGTCATCTTTCCCTTTACCCTGACTAGTCTCCCAGTCCCTGCCGCTGAAAAACATCCCCACAGCATGATGCTACCACCACCATGCTTCACTGTAGGGATGTTATTGGCCTGGTGATGAGCGGGGCCTGGTTTCCTCCAAACGTGACGCCTGGCATTCACACCAAAGAGTTCAATCTTTGTCACATCAGACCAGAGAATTTTCTTTTTCATGGTCTGAGAGTCCTTCAGGTGCCTTTTGGCAAACTCTAGGCGGGCTGCCATGTGCCTTTTACTAAGGAGTGGCTTCCGTCTGGCCACTCTACCATACAGGCCTGATTGGTGGATTGCAGCAGAGATGGTTGTCCTTCTGGAAGGTTCTCCTCTCTCCACAGAGGACCTCTGGAGCTCTGACAGAGTGACCATTGGGTTCTTGGTCACCTCCCTGACTAAGGCCCTTCTCCCCCGATCGCTCAGTTTAGATGGCCGGCCAGCTGTAGGAAGAGTCCTGGTGGTTTCGAACTTCTTCCACTTACGGATGATGGAGGCCACTGTGCTCATTGGGACCTTCAAAGCAGCAGAAATTTCTATGTAACCTTCCCCAGATTTGTGCCTCGAGACAATCCTGTCTCAGAGGTCTACAGACAATTCCTTTGACTTCATGCTTGGTGTGTGCTCTGACATGAACTGTCAACTGTGGGACCTTATATAGACAAGTGTGTGCCTTTCCCAATCATGTCCAATCAACTGAATTTACCACAGGTGGACTCCAATTAAGCTGCAGAAACATCTCAAGGATGATCAGGGGAAACAGGATGCACCTGAGCTCAATTTTGAGCTTCGTGGCAAAGGCTGTGAATACTTATGTACATGTGCTTTCTCAATTTTTTTATTTTTAATAAATTTGCAAAAATCTCAAGTAAACTTTTTTCACGTTGTCATTATGGGGTGTTGTGTGTAGAATTCTGAGGAAAAAAATGAATTTAATCCATTTTGGAATAAGGCTGTAAGATAACAAAATGTGGAAAAAGTGATGTGCTGTGAATACTTTCCGGATGCACTGTAAATAGATAGATTCAGGATGGGAGGCTAGGAAATGGAGATGAAGAACATGAGAACTAATGAGTTGTTTGGGGACATAGAAGCAAGGAGGATAAGACAAAACTTTGCCAGGAACTATTTTGGTTGTGCATGACTGCTGCTTTATGTTTTTTTGTAATTGTGTGCCTCTACTTTAACCATTTTCAGTACTTCATAAACAACGTTCTTAACACGTGAAATGGATGTGTAATTTCAAGAGAAATGTGTCAAGAAATGCAACTAGAGCTTCACCAAAGAACTTTTATAATAACCTAAGCAATTGTTTTAATAAAAAGTAAACACAAGTGATTAAAACGTAAACTCACAATTTCTTTCATCTTATTCAAACACAGTGAATATTATGAGTAGTACATTTTTTATGCTTCTAATGTAATGCAAACAACCCACACAATATTGTCAGTTATGTTTGATTTGGCTAAAGGTATACTGTACATAGTAATATTTTACTGGATGTTGTTAATGCCATGTCTGCACCAGTTTTTCCTTCCAGGTCCTCTGGCTTTTCTGAAATGTCCAAAAGATGTTTGTGTTAGATTAATTGCCAGCTATCGGCCAGATGAGAGTGAATGTGTGTGTGTGTGTGTTGTGTGTGCACGCATATGAGTGTCCCTAAAGATTTAGTTCCTGCCTTGCTTGAAATGTTGCCAAGATGAAAGCTGTAGCTAAATTAAATGGAAGAGTAGTTTGGAAGATAGAAGGACAAATGGATGGTTAGTATTTTGTGAACATTTACATACCTTCACTTTAAAATTCACTCTGGAGATAACACTTTAATATTAATTTACAAAGAGTTCTCATTGTTTTTCTAAATGTGGATTTATTTAAAACAGTCTTAGTTGATTCAAGCCTGCTTTCCCAGTAGATTGTTGCAGTAATAATGAGTGGGATACCTGTTTATTCTAGGGCCACACTTAGCTGGACACAGATTCTCACTCATACCAGACCGGAATCAGTGAGAGATATGAAAGAAACAGATGAGTCTTTTTGCAAGCTTACTAGACAAAAACAAATGTTCTTACTCAGTACTCATATGCATAGTAAAACATTGACACTGTGTGACTGTATTGGGCTTTTTATACTGTATTAACAACATGTAATGTTCAGATGACTCATATGTAACATATACATTTTAAGCCTCTGCTTTTCAAGGAATCAGCAATGAAAGCTGAACAACAGAATGCTTCCATGACACACATAACAGTCATATTAGGGCAGACTTATGAGCTAAATGTGCATAAGAAATGTCATCTGTATATGGGAGGAATCTGACAATAATATGTAAAAGCTATAGGTGACCAGCACTAGTATACGTTGAACCTGCATCACATACACTATATGTAGATTTCTTAAGCTGATAAGATGTACTCTCGATATGGACTCAAATAGTTTTGCTTACTCTGAGCTGCATTAGAGTAAATTACAGTGTAGTGCTGAGTATTTGTAAAGTTGTTTTTCAAGTAAAATAACAAAAATTGTTTGAATGATACGTCTGTCTACAGTAATCAGAGTGCCCACTGTTGTTTACTTCTGGTGTGACATAATAATGAATCATCTTCCAACACAAAAGAAACAGTTTCCATGCTCTAGCTATCTGATTCATACATATTTTACATAAAAATACACACTTTCACATAGTCTTGTGTTTTTTTTACTAGGCTGTTTCTCATGTAAAAAGAACAGTGTATTTTTCATTTTCTGTTACAGTCTGATGACTTTTATTAGATACAAAATTCTTACAATTTATCATTCTTGACTGTTGCATTCTGACTGCATTGTTAATTAAAATGCTATGGTTTGGTAGTAGACTGTGTTAAAATTATTCTGTAGTTTTTTTGTTCACAGGACTATAGGACTGAAGTTGACTTGATGGTTTCAGGTACTTTTGTGTGTTTTATTGGTACCCATCACCCTCTCTTTGGTCTTGTCTTTTTTGATATAAAGTCCAAAACCTTTTCCATCTTGATGCACCTTTGTCAGTTGTATTTGTAAACTATCTTCTTCAGCAGCATTATGTCTTTTGCAAATCACAGATCAATGCTATATATTCTCTGAACCACCAGTCCTTCACTTTGCTGTACTTCTAGTTTTTTCCATAAGCTTCTTGACAATTGTCTCAAATAATAGCAAGTACATTGGATGTCCTTTCTGTTGCCTATTCTGGCTATTACCCATTGATAGTCTTTGGCAGCCATCTCTAATATTTAAGCCAGGCTACTATTATTCTAATCAATTTCTGTGATATTCCTGAAGTTGCCAATGTGCTCCATAGTCCTTTTTTACCATACTGAGTCAAAAGCTTTCTTAAAGTCAATAAAGGAGTGGCAGAAGATTTACTTTATACTCCTCTAGCAATCAAGTGAAATGTCAGTATCTGTTGAATGGCACTCCTGTCTCTCTTAGAAGCCCTGTTTCTTGATTGTGTTCATTTCCAGTTCACCTCTTATTCTCTCCATCAAATGTTCAACAATATTTTGCATAAATGTGGGATCAATACTAGCGTTCACACAATTAATCAAATCCCCTTTCTTTGGTAATGTCACTGAGATGGTTCTACACAAATCTAATTTCCCCTCTTTCTATTTCACTGAAAATTTCCCATACCTCTTCAAGTATTTGAGGCCTTCCTGCCTTGATCAGTCCTGCAAGTATCTTATCAATTCCACAGCTTTTATTGTTTTCAAGTTGTTGATTGTCCTTTTAATTCCTCACTTAAGTATGCCTTCATCAATAATTGTTTCTGCCAAACTACTGTCTCTTTTCTTCAGCTCTTCCAACACAGTGCTAGTATATCTGTTGACATCTGTAAACTGCTCTTTGATGTTCTCAGCCCATCTTTAAGAAATTTAGTCAAGAGCTCTGTGTTCAAAAACCCCGTATGAAGGGGGTTCCTGTTTGTCGACTACTTTAATTTTCCGGAGTTATTTAATTAACCATATTTTAGAAAAAAATACATGCATTTTGCATATTGTTAGCATATGAATGGATGACTTGACATGTGGATTGTGCAACACGAGTAACATGACATTTGTTTCATTGACCTTTTATTGTTTGCTGTTGTCCAGCATTGGTCACAATTGAGTCCTGTTCTATTAGAAACTTTTTATGTCCTTTCTCCACGAAACCATGAGATTAAAAATAATTCTGGGCACCACTACAAACTACATGGGTTAAGGAACATACAAAAAAAATCAATCTTGGGTAGAATATTCCTTTTAGCAATTGAAACTTAACATTTTATGTGATAAAATTGTGTGACATATGAATCAGTATGGTAGAGGCATGTTCATTGGCAAGAAGAACAGGGGGCGCAGAAGATAGTTTAGGGTAAAATTTACAGAAACGTCAGTGCTTGAAGTAGACTGGTACTTCTCAGTTTTGCTGTTTGGAGTACAAGGAGTTTTTCCATGCGTATTATTTTTTTCTATGAAGCATTTACTCACATTATAAAGTACTGGCTCTTTTCACAACCACAGAGAACTGTAAGAGGTGCTATCCAACTGTTATTGTTCCTTGCACCTTAATTATATGTATTTTAAAGGCTGTGTATCTACATTGGGGACCACAGATGTAATATGTATGCTTTTGTATGTATGCTTCTACTGAAGCCTAGTAGAATGAACAATGTCTGTTTTGTCCTACATGTTCTTCCCAAATATGAAAGAAATGCATGCTTTGTTGATTGGTGTCTCTAAAAATTAATCCTCTTTCAGTGGATGTGGGTGCACTGTATGCATGTCATATAGTGGGGTCCATGGCAATTGTGCTGTTTTAAGGGGTAGGTGTGAGAGGTAGCATGGCAGAGCATCTCCGATGTGTGAAGTGGGGTGATTGACTGAGCATGTGTTCATATTCAGGCACACACAGTTCAGTACAAGGAGTTTTTCCATGCGTATTATTTTTTTCTATGAAGCATTTACTCACATTATAAAGTACTGGCTCTTTTCACAACCACAGAGAACTGTAAGAGGTGCTATCCAACTGTTATTGTTCCTTGCACCTTAATTATATGTATCTTAAAGGCTGTGTATCTACATTGGGGACCACAGATGTAATATGTATGCTTTTGTATATAGTTGGACTTTGTGTGCAGTCTCACCTTGACGTTTTTGTAAGATTAATGTGAATAGAGGTTTACAAGCTAGACTACACTGAAAGGATTGTTTCTTTTTAAAATGTTCCTAATGTTTCTATGCATACTTATGGAAGGCAAATCTGAATATTCTCTGAGGGATATCATGCACCACAGATATACACAAAACTAGTCAACTCAGTCTTTATTTTGGTTCTGACTGAAACACAAGATTGTCTAGGTAATCAGTTATTCATTCTCACTGCAGTTACACTCATTCCAACAGACTACTATCAAGTTGGTTTTGTTGACAATTAACTCTGTAGCAGTCATTTGGAGCAACTTAGGGTCACTATACAGTAATTGGAGTGTTTCATTTTAATTTGTCAATACAAAAGACAAAATCAAAACTGCACTTTTGATGCGAGTGGCAAGAGAATTACATTTACATTTATTTGCTTAGCAGATTCTTTTTTCAAAAGCAACTTATAAAGAAGGTCCACATAATTAATTAATAGCAGTCTAGAGACTGTTCTCAAAACTGTAGCAGGACAGGTTACAAAAGCTGATAACCACAAGTGAACAGAAGTAAAGCTATCATAACAAAAAATGATCAATTAATAATTTGACAGATATTCACAGAACAGTAGGGTTTTCAATCGTTTCTTCAACACATTTAAGGAGTTAGCCGTTTGGATGGATGTGGGAAGGAGCTACATTTGAAAAAAATCTGGATTAAGATTTGATACCACACAGCTGTTCCCTGGCAGACCTGAGTGGGAGAGAAGGAGTATATCACCTCACCAGTGTCTCTATAAACACAGATGTTGACCCATTGACTACTCTGCAGGCAAGCATCAAGAATTTAAACTTAATGTGTGCCGCTACAGGGAGCCAATGTAGCAACAACCTGAAGAGAGGAGTTACGTGGGCCGTCTTAGCTGGTTGAATATAAGAATATAAGAAGCTGCATTTTGGGCCATCTGCACTGGCTTGATAGCACATTTAGATCCACCAGCTAGTAGTTGTAGTAATCTAGACATGACATGACTAAAGCCTGAACATGAAGTTTTTTTACATACTCACAATCAAATAAGCTCTGATTTTAAGGATGTTATTCAGAATCTGCATGAATGAGAGACACTTGAAATGTGGTCAGATAAAGATAGCTGCTCATCAGTCACCACCCCAAGGTTGTGTACTGACATTACAGATATTAATGACAATGCGCCAAACTATACAGAGATGGGGAGTTGAACAGAATGGTTGGCAGTGATAACAAGATAACTCTGTCTGATACTGTGTTTTCCTCAGGAAGGATTACAGGTACAGCTCTGTTTTGGCAGCATAGCACTGATGTGAGAAACCATTGTATTAGATGATGGGGTCCACTGACATAGTGTAGAGAGAAAAGAGTAGAGGGCTAGGTGTTGATTCTTGGGGTACCTTGTGCATATTTGATGTACACTTGAGGCCTCTTGTTGTGCAGTCACTTAAGAGGTTTATTATCTATCGCATACCTTGATAATGCTTTGTTTTGTTGAATTGTAGATAAGTTAAGTGCATGTCGCTTGCTCTTGCAAAGGTTTTATTTTATAACATGTTCTCCTATTAAAAACAAGTTAGAACCTGTTTAGGACGTGAGAGTGTTCATCCTACTACACAGCTATGCATATAAATAAATAGCAAGTCCCCAACAGATGACTTATTAGTGATGAAGAATATGTTGTGCAGAAAGCAGCTTCATTTGTGGGAACAGTATAAAAGTAGCATACCCTGTAATAATACAGTTTATCAAGTTTACACTACAATGGATGAAATGACTGCTTCTCAGCCTTTCAGACTGGGCTTAGTATTTGGCTTGGCAGACAGGATCTCAGCTTTCAGCTCCCCAAAGAGAGAGGAGCTCATAACCTTTTTTTAGTTTCAGATAGAATGGGCTGCAGAGATTTTCATTTCATTTTGGAGAGTGAGAGAAGAGCTCCAGAGTTCCCTTGAGATTAGTGCTGCTAGTTTTTGAATGAATTTATAAACTCTTGTGATTGGACTAAAGTCACTTCCAGTTACAAAATCACTGCCTTTCCACAGGTGCATTATTGTGTCCATAATAGTTACATTCATTGAGTTATAGCTCTTTGTTCTTGGGTGTCTATTTTGCAACTTTGGTCAGAAAGTGTCTCACGAGAGGACCCTAACAAAGATGTCAGTGCAATTCTGATTTACAACTTTGTTTTCGGATGAACTACAGGATGATCTTGGTACAAGAGTTCAGTCACTTACTGTAGAATGCAAGATGGGGAAGGTGAAGCTTGATCTCCGCATCCCTGTTAAATCTGCTATCTTAACAGGCCTGGTGTGCCCCTGAAGCCTAGTAGAATGAACAATGTTTGTTTTGTCCTACATGTTCTTCCCAAATATGAAAGAAATGCATGCTTTGTTGATTGGTGTCTCTAAAAATTAATCCTCTTTCAGTGGATGTGGGTGCACTGTATGCATGTCATATAGTGGGGTCCATGGCAATTGTGCTGTTTTAAGGGGTAGGTGTGAGAGGTAGCATGGCAGAGCATCTCTGATGTGTGAAGTGGGGTGATTGACTGAGCATGTGTTCATATGCAGGCACACACAGTTCAGTTGAGTGCCTTATTAGTATTCCAGAGGCTCTAATCAGTGTCAATACACCTGCATCCCTAACCGTATATAAAAGGAATCTGAGCAAGGAACAGTGAGGAAAGATAAAATAATAGCAGAATGTAAAAGAAGAAAAAGACAGAGGTTAAAATGGAAGGAGAACAAAGAGGGTAGGATTGTGGAGAGAGGTGCTGAGGAGTAGAAGCAAGCAGTTGGAAAGATAGCCCAGATAGAAGCACACAACCAGAGTTTGAGGGGCAGTGTTCACTCCTGCTGAGCATCTTGGGAGCAGGGGCGACCCACCTCTCCGTGTGATAGTGAGGGATGCAATTTGGGAGCAGGGCTTGTAGGTGCTGAATGCCTGAGATTGGTATGCAAGGACCTGGGCTGTATTTAAAGGTAGACTGTAAATGTTGGTAGACATCTCCTCTGGCTGAAGAAACCTTAGACAGCTTAGCTGAGGAAATGTCAGGTTTTAGAAGGAATCACTGAGGCTGTTGGATATTTTAATGGGTATTTTAATGAGCAGATTTTGCCACTGGGGTTTTGAACTTCATTTTAAGGGATTTACTGTATGTAGTTGGATATTTTAACCTCCACTTTTATGACCTGTTTATATAGACTTTTTACTAATAGAAGAACCTGCACTGTACTGTTTTTGCATTGTGTTGAAAATAAAAGCACTTTGCACCATACTCTTGCCTGTTTGTGTCCTCATTTGGAAAGCTCATCTTGGTTCATGTTCCAGGTTGAAGTGGTGTCGTGGCTGGGGTGTTACAATGCATCTGAGTGCCAAACAATGTAGGGTTGGTTCCTGTTTGGCACCTCAATCTGCACGGCATAGGCCCAGGCTCCTAATAACTGTCTATTTCTAGCTAGTGGATTCAGGAAGTGGATGAACAGAACTGATTTATTTATTGATACTCAACCTAATTATAAGTATGACATGGAAAAAACTGCAATCCTATTTTCTTCCAAAGGATGCTTACATATTTTTGCCTAAATATTCAGTGTATAATGTTCTACTGTCATGTAAATCTTTTGAAGTCATGCCTTACATTTGTTTCATTAAATTTACAATAATAAAATTGTCACTCCTTCATTTGTATCTCGTGACTCTACTGTGAATTTCTCAAAAATTGCTGAGGATAGGGAGGCCTGGTTAGACCATCTCAGTGTGATGCTACCACAAGTTTTAGTGTGAAAAGTGAAACAAAAATGTTGAAGGTTTCAGTATCTTTATTTGCTCAGCTCAGTCATGTTAAGATATTTTACTTGAATGGCTATTAATGAGATATGGTAGGCTAAAAGTTTGGATTATTGCAAAAAAGTGTTGTTATGCTCAAACATTTTTGTGATATTAAAAATATAAAAGAAACAAAGGAAGGTTCTTTTGTCACTTGATTGTGATTAATAGCATTTGTTTCATTTTCCTCCACCATACACTCAAATGAGCACTGAAAAAGTGAACCTAGACTCAAACTTTATTAGGCAATTAATTTAATATGCTGTTAGTAATATGCAGTATGTTCTCATTAAAACCTTTTAGTAGATCTCAGGTTGAGCCCTGTCCTTTTTTAAGAAATTGTTGGGAGAACTAAAAGGTTTCTTGCTACTCAACTTCTGTTTGCCTAGCCTGTATTAGCAGTTTCCATGGTCTGTTTCTTTATGAACAACATTCGTCACAAACCATTGCATTGCTCTTTATTCCTTCCCCCATCTCAGCCTACGCTGTTACATTGTGGTAATAGTCATCATATATTTTCCTTCCTGCCCAGAAGTTTCAAACAGTGGAACAGCCTGGGTAGCTGGTTGTCCGTGTGCAGGGCTGCCTTCTTACGCCTACACAGTGCAGCTGCTTCACACTGTGGGGAAGGCAAAGTCAGATCTTTTTAATGAATGACTTTTTATTCACAACAGTATGCCAAAACCCTTCATCTATGCTTTGGCAAACTTGTCAGAGTGTCATCCAAAAATGCCATCCTAATGCCCTGTGATGGAGTAGTGATTTGTAAAATGTGAGTAGTATTTCTGTGTAGTTCAACATCAACCAGTGACATCTCATCTGAAAATGTGTAAAACTGTAACAAAAAAATTAAGCAATGCTTATAGCCTAAGCTATAAATATCTATGTGATGTAAAAGACAGGCAGCACCACTGAGCCCCAAAACCTCAGACACACTACACTAAACAGTCCGAGGTAAAATGTTTTTATTGCCGAAAATACCTTCTTATGCAGACCAGTTGTACTGCCTTTCACTGAACAATCCTCCTTTTCCTCCTCCAGGTGAGCCTTGCCTTCTGCCTCCTGAGTGTGACTCAATGGAGGAGGCTGGATGGCTCACTTTTATGTACTTCTAGTACCAGGGCATAGCCTGATGGAAGCACTTTCAGGTCAGATGGAATTCTCCTGAAGCAGGGAGTTGCTCTCCAAGCAGCAGACCCTGGTAGCACCCAGGGACCATGACAAGGTTGTCCCTCAGAAGTACGACTCCCATACATCCCTGCGGGCATCCTTACTGGACCCACGCCAGGAAAGCACTACCATCTACCGTATTGGGGAAGGAACTGCCCAGAATGCACCAACTACCCCCACTTTATATGTTAAGTTATCCTTTTGTATGGGATGTTGCTTCAGTCCCATCATGGCCGTGTTATGCCTCCTTCCATACTGTCCTTCCATCACAGTGTCCCGACTGGGAAAATGTCCAACACAGCACTAATAGTGACTTCTTTCTTACGTTAAAAGCAGAGTAATTACTGCTTTCCAGGTATTACAAAAAGAGTTTTCCTTTTGTAAAAAAAAAATCAAACAAGCAAAAAACACACTCCCATAAGTGTTACCCATGTCGGCCAATCAATCAAACAAATTCTGACAATACAGTTAAATTTACGCAGAAGAATAAAACATATTATTTTGCTTATTCATGACACTAAAGAGAGTTTGCTGTCATTTCTGTTGTGTCTTAAAGTTTACAAGTTCAATAATTATTCATTAATTTGCAACAAAAAGTAAATGTGTCAAATTTGATTAGATGTTTAGAGCAGATCACTGTCAGGCCTCTTTTTGAAGACCCTGTCCATCAATTTACTTAATCCAGTTTGTCCAATACAGGGTCACAGGGAGCTAAAGCCAACCCATCAGCATTTGAGGTAAAGTAGAACCAACACTGCTTGACTACTGCAGTCACAATGTCAATTATTTTACTGACCCAACTAAAAATATTTATCAATGTAAAATGCGTATCATTTGGATGTGACAGGAAATGAGAATATTTGGACAATACTTATCTCATGCCAGCTCCATATAGATATTGGGAGACTCACTGCCCCACTGTGCCATCCATTTTCTTATTCACTCATTTTCTAAACCCACATCTTACAATGCAGCATCCCTTGATGCAAGCACTTATCACATCAGTGTCAGGTGCACAATCCAACAGCATAGGCTGAGATGGGGGAAGGAATAAAGAGCAATGCTCTCTGCCTGGCAATTTTATATTGTCAGACTAACAAATTTATATATGAAGGCAGACCTACAGTAACCCTGCATGGTACCTGTATATTCAAAGTTTATTGCAATAAATAAGATGCAATATTTGTAAGAAACATGAGATAGAATGATCACTGCACAAGCAAATCACAGTTATTATTATTATTATGTGTGAGACTGTCTGTTGAGACAAAGATGCATTGCATCCCCCAGATGAAGTGCATAGTTGGGAAGTTCTTTAGTGAACTGTAACTTTTTGCAAAATGTAACATATAATAAATTTGTATGTATGTTTATAGTAGTAAATGAAAAAATGATTAATATTGCAGATATAAAAAATCCAACAAAACTCTAAGCACAAGATGATAAAACACTAACAAAATTAACCGCAGGACACACACACCCACAACAGGGCCAATTTAGAATTCGCCAATCCACCTAAACCTGCATGTCTTTGGACTGTGGGAGGAAACCGGAGCACCCGGAGGAAACCCATGGAGACAGGGGGGGAGAACATGCAAACTCCACACAGGGAGGACCCGGAGAGCAAACCCGGGTCTCCTTACTATGAGGCAGCAATGCTACCACTGCACCACCATGCTGCCCAACTTCCTCTTCTCTTATTATCAAATTCTGGAAAACAGCATCTCCATAAGCTATACAAAAACAAAAATGGCTTCATTCTGTTCAATTGTGGCTTGGTTAATTAAGATCTTAATAATGATCGTTGATTGGTATTGCAACGTAATGCAATATGCAGGTGGAAAACAGTGTTGGCTTTGCAAGGCTATGCACTGCTAAATTAAAATGTGTTCTAGTCAGTTTCTATCAGATATATTGACACATATGACACCCACCCATGGTGAACTTAAGTGATCAACAACACTGTGCTATTCTCTCCCACCCCCCCACCCCCCCCCCCCCCCCCATTTCTAACTGCACTTTTTTCACCTAGGAGACCCCTTTCCTCCTTGCTCTTCTAATCATGCTTTATTCATGAAAGGGAAACCCCCTCACTTCAAATGGTGTTTGCGGTTCGTCAAGGAAATTAAAAAGGTGAAAACTGGATCCCAAAGCCACAAAGGCTGACAAAGACTGCTTTAAATTAAGCAAATTGTCTCTAGTAAGACAATGAAATTGTTATTCCAAAGTGGCTGATGAAAAGAAATGTAGCAGTTGCTACATTTTGGTCATGTTGGTCAATGCTCTTATTTAAAGGTTGTGAGTACTGATGCAATTGTCTTCAGCAGTGCACTGGAGGTTTGGACTTGTAGTCCTCACTTTAGCGTTTGCATTAGGTAGCAGATAAGGTGGTGGTGGTGGTGGGGTAATATATATTAAATATCTATCTTACTGAATGAGTTGCACAAAGTTGACTACACTCATAACCACAACATCTGGCAAACACTTGCTAGACATGTCTTCATTGAGCTTCACTGCAGTGGATAGTCTTCTTTTGCATGAACCGGCATGTCAGTGAGATTATTGTCATTGCTGTGGTGAAATGTGGGAAAAAATGCATTAGAATGTAACACAAGCTAGAGCACTATTAATGACTATTATTTAATAAAAAAGTGCAGGCTAATTTAGTTTTTTCCACAATATCACCAAATTTCAGTCAAATCCCTCAAGGCACTTTTGAGATTGTAGAGCTTTTTTATCCTAAATATTGATATATTGAAATGTCTTTTCTTAGAGGATACCTGCTGCCCTAGATGTTCCATCCAGCAAAAGTTCAACTTTTTAGCTAAACTGGAAATAGTGTTTTTGTTGACGATTTAGTGAGTCAGTTGGTCAACTTTGCCTTATGCAGATTTATTTTGATTTTTACAGAGTGTTTTTGGTGTTTGGTGCACTATATTAATACCCAAGGGGAAATTGCCATTTTGCATGACCTTTGGAGGTCAGAGTGCAGGGTTAGCCATTGTATAGTGCCCCTGGAGCAATTTTCAAGTTAAGGTCTTTGCTCAAGGGTCCAAGGAAGTAGGATCATTTCTGGCATTAATGGGAATTGGTTACGTCGTCAAAAGTTCGTCTGATGTTCTAAATGTTCTAATGCTTAGTCCTACGGTATATTCTCATTTATAACAGGAAATTTAGAGATTTATTTAATCCAATATGCACATATTTGAGAAGTGGGAAGAAGTCAAAATATATAGAAAAAAGCCAAGCATTCCAAGCCAAGCACGCACATGAAAATGTTCAAAATCAACAAAAAGAATGACTGAGCCATGAACTGAGCCTGGATTCCTCAAAACTATGAGACTGCCTCCCTAACTACTATGTTATTATGTTTCCCCCATTATAAAATATTTAATCTGTCCATGAAATAAGTAATAAATAAATAAATTGTGATGAACTGGCAACCCATCAAGGGTTGCTTGCTGTCTTGCACCCACTGTTGCTTAAACAGGCACTGGCCACTCACAACCCTGAATTTGAAGAAGTGGGTTTGAAAATGGTATGTCATATTATTAAATAAAACAAAAATAATGCACTAAGATTTAAACAAAATGTTTTATTAATAATATAACAACCATTCATAAAATAGTGAGGAACTTGTTATTGTCACTTTAAGATTATTTAAATATTCAAGCAGTTAAACAATATTGTGTAATAAATGCAGTCCATTCCTCCAGGTATGTAAAAATGTGACTGTTGTGGAGACATATAGAAACACCCAATTTGAGGGGTGGCCAGTGACACAGTAGTCAGCTCAATGCTGCTTCACAGTTCCAGGTGGCTGGGTTTGACTCACAGCCAGTGTGAAGCTTACACATTACCCACGTGTCTTTTTGTACTTTTCGGAGTAAAGTATGGATTCCCTCCCACATTCTAAAAATGTGCTATTAATTTAATAAGTGACTCTAGATTTGGCCCATTTTGAGCATATATACCTTGGGATTGACTTGCATCCAAAATCATGGTTGTTGCTGCTATGACAGACTAATGCTGTGATTGCTCCTGAAACTGGTTTAAAAGAGTTTATCAGATGTACAGTATTTAATACCTGATCCCATTACAAGCTGATCTTCATCTTAAACTTCCCATAGAGAAGAAAAAGTAAGCGATGGTAAATGAGTGAATTCATTTAAATGTTTCAAAGATTTATCAAACAGTATTAATAATCTGTGAAATGCACATATTTGAAAGATTTGCAAATAGACAACTTAGGCAATGTTGTGTAGTGATTAAGGCTTTGGAATTATAATTCTGAAATTGTGGGTTCAAATCCCTCAGCATGACACAGTGTGACCATGAGTAAGTCATTTCTTTTTGTAATCAATTTTTATTGATGTCAGAAACAAAGATTAAGGGAAGGACAAAAGGAAAAGACATTTTCATGTATAGATTTTGAAGAAAACCCTCCCACCAGCACCCACCCAGACACCAAACCCAAAGCTATTTAGGAAAGTGGATTAAATATAAACTGATGGAACACACAGGTCACTGTTAGGTTCCAGAGATCCACATGCCCAGCTGAGGAAAAAAATCTAATGGAATAGTGTTGAATTTGAAATCAGGGATTCGCTGTGAGCCATGACTTGATCAGGGAGATGGTGTTAACTCATCTATTAATACTTTAGTTATGTGAATTCTAATAAAGCAAGGTTGTAAAAAGAGGCGATCCAGACCAAGATGGTGACAGGTTCAGGATTCTTCCATTGAGAACCTATTAGTCTTTTGGCTGCTATTGTGGTCAATGATATAATGTGCTGGTAGTGAAGAGAAAGAAAGAGAGAGAGTAGAGACATCTTGTAGAATTAGAGTGGTAAGAAAACAAGGTATCCATATTACTAACCGAGAATGGTAAACCGGATGGCATGGATGCAGGGACATGGCGATGGGACCATGAGACGTACTGCGCAGGCGCGTACAGCTCAACTAACGGAAATAGCAAATAGAAGAACCGCCATATTGTGAGTGGCACTACTGCGGAGTGAGGTTAGGAATAATGTGCTGCTTGGGATTGTACAAACCGCTGAACGCTTTACACCAAATTCAAACACAATACAGCTCAACGATACACACACGAGCCCACCTGGATAAGATCAATGAACGCAGGCGCCTACAACAAGCGTCAGAAACTGCGGAAGCAAAGCAGGCACGGGTTAAGACACTTCGGGGTCCGCAAAGGTCCAAAAACATAGTACGGAATATATAAGAGCACACCGATCAAAAAAAAATCAATCGTGTAAAAGCACATAGTACACACAAATCATGTGCTCTCAGCGCATAGAAAGCGTATAAGGACAATACAGAGAATAGAGACCCAAAGGCATTGGAGAGAAAAAAAGGCAGATAAGAGATTATGAAAACAGTGGAATTCGAAAGGCTCAAACAAACGATGGCGCGATACACATGCAGACAAAGGTACAGAATATAGAAGCAGTAAAATTCAAAAGTATTGTAGCGTCCCACCCAGGTTGAGGGCTTTTTGGTTTTAAGTGACTGTTAGGTCCGATTGAGGGATGGCGGAGTACAGCACGGAAGACTGATAGCGGGGTATTGATTTCATGCGGTAGTAGGGGGGGGTATTGGAGAAGGTGCTAGAAAGTTGTGTTTGGGGTTAGGAAGTCAGCGATTGTTCAGGTAAAACTTTTGTGACACTTTGTCATGTCAGTCACTACAGTATCAAAGAAAAGATAGAAACGATTGCATTACCGCAAACAAAAGGTGATTAATCATCAGAACCTACACAATTTGGTCGGGTGTATATTTATGATCTCGGAGAAGTGATGCAAATTTTAACAGGCAAAAAGAAAGGTGATGTATATATTCCGCGAGTAACATTACACACCAAAGGAGATTGTGATATGCCATTCGTAGTAAAATGTTTACAGTTTACCGTGAGAATAGCTTTTGCTATGACAATCAATAAATCACATGGACAAACAGAAAAACTCAAATTATTTATTACAGAAACAGAAACAATATTCACTCACGGGCAGTTATACTTTGCGTTGTCACAATGTGTCTCCAGAAAATATTGTTTTTAATGAAGCTTTAAAGTAAAAGTGAAGATAATGAAATTGAAACAATTCCAACACACAAATCATGTGCTCTCAGCGCATAGAAAGCGTATAAGCACAATACAGAGAATAGACACCCAAAGGAATTGGAGAGAAAAAAAGACAGATAAGAGATTATGAAAGCAGTGGAATTCAAAAGGCTCAAACGAACGATGGCGCAATACACATGCAGACAAAGGTACACAATATGAAAGCAGTAAAATTTGAAAGTATTGTAGCGTCCCACCCAGGTTGACGGCTTTTTGGTTTTAAGTGCATAACTATTAATTAACATTCATTAGGATTAATGAATATCATTTGCTATCATTGTCATTCACTTAACTTCCCTGAAGAAACAACTAGCAATACAACTAATGAGTTTACACGTTGTTGTCAAAGGGCTCAGGTTAGACTGCCTCCTTTAGATGAATATCCTTAATATTTACGGATGTTTCTAACTAACAATGTACCCGAAAGTAAAAACATTATGGACTGCATTAGATCCTACAATAGTTCATTTGCTTTTACATCTACCGGGGTAGATATCAGGCCACCACCTGGCAATGGCCCATACTGCTTTCGTGTATGTAGAAAAATATTACATCGGATTGGAACAGTGCACCCTCAGCCAAATCACGAACGCAAATATGCACAGATCTACGTGTTAGATCCAGATGATGCACTCTATCAACGATTTTACTACAAATGTTGTGTATAAAGAAGTATTCCAATAGATCCTTCTAATGTGCCATGCTATGGGTTCTTTACTTCTTTTGTTCGTCATGTACACCTTTACAATTCGATATATCTCAGACATTCATCAATGTATTTCATGTTACCCAACCCCGGGGGTAGGCGAGCGAAGCGAGCAGGGGGCAGAGCCCCCTTGTAGAAATAGATAAGATGGAAGAGAGCAAATAGCATAGCAATTGAACCCCAAAGAACAGCAACAGTGGGACATTCCCAGAATGTGTGGAGAAAGGATCCCTGTAATTTAAAGCACACTGAGGGCAGAGTGATTCACAGGCAAAGCCCATCAGAAAATGCTTCCTAGGCTAATAATAAACTCTATGAACAATTTTATATTGGACGTGTTAGTGGTTAGAGTTCCTAAAGGAATTGTTAATGTTTTTAAAAATTGTGTTCAAGTACAATGGTGTTAATAGGGAAAGATCGTTGTCCCATTTTTGAGTGACTGGGATAGGAATCTCAAAGGTGGTGTATACTGAGCAGAAATGTATTTAGTGGAACATCAGGGTGACAAAAAGTAGTCAAATAATGGGTGGTTGGGAACGAGAGCAAAAAAACTTACTCCACAGATAATAAGAATGGAATTGTCCTTTAAACAGAAACAATGTAGCAGGGAGGAATAGAATAGTTGTCTTTCAGAAACTGAAAAGAGGCAAGCCCAGTTCCACCAAAGAAATTGCTGAGTGTGCTGGTACCACATTAAGCCAAAAGTGGGTAAAAGATGGGTCACCCACCAATGTTGAGAGAGCTATTAAGAAACAGTGGTGTAAGGGAGTGCTAGCGTGGTGAGGAGCCAATGTGCATTTCTGCTTTGTGCCAAACACACAGAACATAATTTATAGGGGGATTATATTTGTCTACTCCCTTTTTTTTTAAATCTGATAAATGGTAGGTGTTGCAGAGAGTCAGGGGAAACCAGGATTGTTTCCATAAGTAGCCAGGACAGAGAGGAAAGTGGGAGGTTCAGTCATAGGGATCACGGGTGAAGAACATATACCCAATTATACATTTCAAAATCTAGAAGGAAGATACCTACTCCCCTCCTGGCTCGAATCAAAAAGGAGTGTTTCACAACAGGTCTTTTACCACTCAATAAAAAGGAGATGATAGATCATCTGACCTCGATCCAAAAGGAAGAAGGTAGGGGAAGAGGGAGCATTGAGTTTAAATGAGGGACAATATTCATTTTAATGATTGCCAAATGAGTCCAAAAGGAGAGAGAGTGGTTATTCCAGGAGTGTATTAACTGTTTTACTTCATCAAAGATGGTGTGGAAGTTTGCCCATACAATATCAGCAATGGAAGGATTAATGGTGATTCCTAAGTATTTGAACGAGTTAACAACTGGAATGAAGGAAGAAAAATTGAGAGATTGACAGGCATGATTGATAGGTGCAGCGCAGATTTGTTCCAGCTGATTTTATAGCCCAGAAAGATTCATATGTACAAAATACTGTTAATATGTGAGGAATGTTGGAAGAGGTGTTTCCTACAAACAGAATATAAAGCATATAAAGATACCTTGTGGACTGAGTTATGATACAGAATAGACATAAAGGTGTTTAACCACTAGAATCCCTGGAGCCTATCAAAAAAGTCCTAATGCTGGGCCACCTTAAATTCCTTTGCACCTCTTCATCAGCATCTTTGTTTTGCAAATGTGTCAATCAGCACAAGCAGCAAGGAGTCTGCTAACGTGGCTGATGTCAGATGAAAAATTTTCAGAGCTCAAGCTTGTTTATCTGGGTGTGAGGTGCCTGGAATTGTATAGGGTAAATAATTCATTGTTATTTGGAATACATATATTTCATGTGTATTCCATGTCTACAATGATCTGGTTAAATGTAGGATGACAGGAAATGCGAGGCAAGAAATGTTGAACCCATAACTAAAACAGAAACTTTTTTCATGTTATAGTAATAATGTCAAAATGCTGACATAAAGTGTATAATGCGTGAAGACTGAAGTCCAGATGCCAAATAAACACTTACACAAAAGGTATAACAAAACAAGTGCATTTTTTTCAAGAATATAAGCAAAGAAAAGGAAATAATTTTCCATAAGTAGCACCTCACACCCAGATAAAGAGACTTGAGCTGAGAGAATTTCAGCTGTGTTGGTGGGGGATGGGATAGCAGCTTGCTGTCTGTGCTGATTGACACATTTGCAAAACAAAGACGCTGATGACCAAGTGCAAAGGAATTTAAGGTGGCCCGGCATTATGACTTCAGGGATTCTAGTCATTGAGCATGGCTCTGGTTTGTGTAATTTTTAGATTATGTAATGGTAGTAGTTCAAAATATGTCGGCAGGCATTTTCCAAAATTATTCCACTTACTCCTGCATGTCATACAGGATAAATTGGATTCAGAAGCAATAGCCAGTCAAACATAAGTCTGACCCTGAACAGAGTCTTTGTTTAGTACTACAAACTCCTGAAGTTTAGCAGACGTTTGTTAAATAAAGTCTGCATTTTGAAGTAGAGAGTTGTGAAACGCCAGAGAAGAGGTTTGGAGAACAGAAAGGGAAGAAAAAGCTGAAGATTGTTGCTGAACACTGATGGTTGGACAGAGAGTATGAGGATGAAAATGCATTCATCGTGCAGGGGGAAGATATTTTGAAATTAGGACATAGTCTATTCTGGAATAAGATTTGTAAAGGGAAGAGAAGAAGGAAAATTATTTTGTGGAAGGATTTAATAACTTAAAAGAGTCAACAAGGTTTAGATCCATAACAAGTTTTGCAAGCATGCATGAAGAGGGGGAAAATGTGTTGTTTAATCAATGAGGAAGACTTTATCAAGGAGGGGGTAGAAAAATGTGTTTGCGTCCATGCCAATGATTAGTAGGAATTTATAAAAGGAAAGGATGAGTGTTGTAATATCAGTCAGTCAGTCAGTCAGTCAGTCAGTCAGTCAGTCAGTCAGTCATTATCCAACATGCTAATCCTAACACAGGGTCAGCAAAGAAAGTAATATGGATTTGGGGCATAAACTGAAATACAGGCAAACTTCCATCCATTGATCTCCATCAAAGCATAGAAAACCTGCCCTCTGGATTATCTCCAGAACTGAAACTCTTTGGATGCAAGGCATGGAGAACTAATACCAAAACATTGTGTTTCTTATTCATGGCAGAGGAGGATGCTGCCATGCAACAGCACTTAGAGGCAGCCCTGTGGACGCCTTTGGTCAAGAGGTTGGATTCTTGCAGACAGGCTATATCTACCTTATTGTGAGATAATAAATTGGCAACACTCAAGTGCTTGCAAACAGAAGAGAGTGACCTTACATTCCAGAAAAAACTGTTAGATTAGTCATCGGAGGAGAAGTAAAACATGGCAGCAAAAGAGAGTACCGATCGTGTTTGTCCCAAAGCCCCACCAGCAACCACATAAAATGTAGACAATACTTCCAGATTCCCCCCCTCAACCCTCTTGTATAAATTAAACAGAAACAACATAAAAACTGAACCGAGGTCTCTTAACCAATAGGTTGTGCCCATAAAATGGCATGCATGGAGAGAGCTCGGCGAACAATCCCATCCCAACCTCCACATCCACATCACATAGGTTAATGTAAAAAATTTAGAGAGGACGAAATTACCAGACAGATCTTATACAACTGCGGAGCAAAAGAAACCCTCAGCACATGGCACACTGTTACCAGAGCATATTAGGCAATTGTCTTGATCACAAAGCTGAAGTCCCTCCCAACTCCCACAACTCTGATCATGACAAATGAGTTTTAAAACTGTCATTGAAAACACAGAGTTATTCGTCAATGTATATACAGCACATACAAACAAAAGGATACAGTCAATGTAGTTAGCCATTACTGATTAATGTTTATGGAGAAGCTGAAACGGAGCTGTAATAACATACATACAGCAGTCAAAGCGGTCAGATGCCAGTGGAAGAAAATAAGTCCAGAACATTAAGTGCTTGTTGAGGGTCGGTGGAACATCTGGTCCCATTCTGGAAAGGGGATCCGAAGCTTCGCCAAATAGAGGTCGAGTCATTGAGCCTTTTTGATCACTGGAGACATGGCCTTACATGCTTGTGTGGTGTAGGTTGAATCAGCGTAGAAGTATATCTTCTGATCTTCATAGGTTTTTTGAAGTTTATGTGCCTCCTTTAGGATTGTAACTCTGTCAGAATAACAGAGCAGCTTCTCTTTAATTGGGCATGACCGGGTAGTGTCGCTGCCCATTGAATATATCCTACGCACCCACATCACATCAGGTCTAAAATTTGGGATAGACAGAAGCCATACAGGCCAGTGCTTTTCCAGGAAATCAAACACATCCCCCTTCTTGGCATTTTTCCGGGACTCCAATAATTCTAATATTGTCTCCTTTAGCTCTATCTTTTTATTCTGAGAGTTTCTTCTGGAGAGCATGGGTTTCCATACATAGGGAGAAGATCTTGGCAGCATGCTGCTCTTCTTGAGCACAAACCTGCATAAAGATGGATGATAATTTCTGTTGCTCATTTTTGATTTCTATAAAGTCTATATGAAGGTCTAAAGATCTTCTTTGTATTGTGGAGTTAAAGGTAACACTTAAAATAGCATTTTGCTCCAAGACAAACGTCTTCAATTGGTTGGCAATCAGAACTGCCCCAGCATTATCTGCCACCATTCCAGCGTCCACTGAAGTTTTCTGGGTTTTCTTCACTGGACTTGAGATTGGAGAATCATGGTGATTCTTTCGTCGTGAACGATTTATATCGATAAGCAACAAACAGTAAAGATATGTAGAGGCTTAAATAGAAATTTTTTGAGGTCAAATCGCAGAGAAAAGAATAATTGCAGGGTTGAGACATGGAGCTCATCGAAGCCATGGTCAGAATACTCTACCAAACGTCACATGATCCCGAAGCAACCCACTTCATTTGCCTTTGCTTCAAATGGAAAAAAAAAAAACAAAAGACATGTATTCAATTGTATCTCTCAAATGTTAAAAGTTTCCTTGGATAAAGGCATCAGCCAAATAAGTAAACCTTAAGTAAAATCTCACATAAATTCAAAGTAGAAGAGAAGTAAATAAAACAGTAATATTCGGGACAAGGGAAAGGCACACAGACTGAACCCTACAGGTCTGTATGAGGGTGTAGTATTGGCAAGTAATTATAGAACATTTATAGGTCTGTATAATTTTTCATTCAATTTTATATATTTTTAGAGATTCTGGTAAATTGTGATGTTTTCCTCAATGTTTTGCTCACATTGTGACAATTATGTATTCATTTGGCCAATTTTTAGCAGACATTTTAAGCAATGAAATATTGTGCATTTATCCTTTAATCATTACATCCACCTTTCCAAATTCTTGAAGCAAGTTTCCAAAATAAGCATGTGGAGACCTGGGCTGTATCTCAGCAATTGTGGATGCAACTCAAGATGCCATTAATAGCCACAGATTTAAAGCATTCACAGAGTAATAAGCATTCTAAATGTATATTTTAAACTTGAGAAATATACCATAATAATGCATTTTGTTTTAAACTGATATAAAATCATTTGCTAATCTCTTATTGTGAATTACTGGCAGCCATTTTCATCTGTGTAATTATCCCAAATGCAACAGGAATCCACATCCTTTTAATTGTGCTCTGATTTTATTGAAATTGTTCATTCATCTTGCTTGTTAGCTCTGTGTGTTGCTTCTCAGTTGCTGCAATCTTCCTTCCACTTTTAATGCCTGCAGCTGTGGAGAAGTACATAGCTCATGCCTACTGAGATTGTATGTGTGTTATTGAAAGAGGCAGCCCTCCCAGGCAAACGTCAGCTCGTACTTTGTTGATCACAGCTTCAGTAAGGAATGGCACACATGTTTTGAAATTATGAGTTACTCTCCTGACATTCATCTGCTTTGTAGTAATGATGAAGAACCTTAAAAGTGAAACAGTAGTTCCTAGTATAGCTCACATAAAAAGCGGGTTTCTTGTTCTCCAGAAACCATTAGCAAAATTATAAAAGTGTTTTGCCAGTTTCTAAAAGAGTCCTGGATAAAAAAACAAAAAATACCCTTAAGATATGGAAAAGAATTTGTACTTACAAAATAATTAAAGAACACAATGGTATGGGCCTCCAGGGTTCAGAACTAAAAAGCCAGTGATTTCTTTATAGAATTTTTTTTACATGTGCAATACTCATTATATGCAAAAGGAGCAAAATTTGCTTGAGACATCGGTCATAAGCCATCAAAAGAAATAAAAATAAGAGTGAAATAAGGAAATTATACTTTATATATAAGGTAAAATTAACATATTAGATATATTGAATTAAATTAAAATCAAGTACAGGCTCAAGGCACTTGAACATATTTACATCTAGAATTGTGGCTTCTAGCGAGTGTATATGAGTCCCAACCCCCAGACACAACTGGAGCAACACAATCACAGGTTCAAATAAACTTGTTTTGTTTGACAGAGTACCTTTATAGTCTTCTGCAGTTAGTTGAGCACAGCAAGATTCAGTACCATACAATATAAATATATGCTGATCCTACCCTTTTCTCTCCTTTCTTTTCCTCCTCCACTTCTTCCCGGTGAGCTTTGACCTTCCTTCTTTTCCAGCTTCAACTCCCTGGTGAGACAGAATGGCTGCTTCTATGCCAGACCTGGGAGAACTTCCAGTGCCACAACATTGCACCCTGGAAGCACTTTTTGGATCAAGTGGAGCAGCTATAATGTAGCGGAGACATCCCCAGCAGTGCTTCCTGGGGCACCTAACTGGGCTCTCCTCCATGATTACAGCTCCCATTAAAGTCTGTGGAATCCCAAACTTGGGGCACGCCAGTTTGAGCACTGCCCCCTTGTGCACTAAGGGGCTCTTTGGTCCATAGAGCAGTCTCCAGTTGTCCTTCCATTGTCAGATGTGAGGCAGGGAGTAGCACCCATCCTGACATGGATGCCCATCCATCTCACTGCTCTATACAACATCCATCTGGCCAGCAAAGGTATGACCATTCATCCCGGCAGATGGGTCGTTCCACCTGTGTGCATTACAATTGTATTAACAGTAAATTTCAAACCATATAACGTTTTTATACAAACACACATAAATTACATTAAACACATAATAGAACAGTAATTTCAATGGTTATCATAAACATATGACAAAATAAAGTCCATTAACATTATAACTGAGATATGGTTACTTGACAACAGAGAAGTAGAAAACAGCCTTCCTGGTCAAAAATAATCCTGCTGGGACCAAGGTCAGTTATAACAGGTAAAGTCACAATCAAAGTCTCAGTCCTGTCGTAGCAAGAAGCCGCTTGAATATTTTTATCATTAACTTTTGTGATGGGCACCCGGGCATCAGCGTGCCCAAACCCCAACACGATCACAAAAACACAGTCCTTTATCAAAATAAATGAAGGTTTTATTTTAAATACCTCCAAAAAAGTGTTACATATGCACACAATACTGGTTTCTCCCTTTCTACAATAATTCTCTCACCACTGCACTGCCCTCCTCCAGTCAAGTGTTGCCTCTCTACCACCCAGCTCCGACTCGCCTGAATAAGGGAGTGCAGTCCCTTTTATTACAGACCCGGGAGTACTTCCAGTGCCAGGGTGATTGCCTGAGTACTTCCGGGTCACATGGAAGTCCATTATTAGAGTGGGGAGCTTGTTTCCCTGGAACAGCCTCTTGCAACACCCCATGACCCCAGCAGGGCTGCCCTACCAGACTACATTTCCCGGCATGCCCTGCTGGCTTCCCACTGGGTGGGGATATCCGGGACTGCTGCCATCTGGCGTACTGGGGGAATAACAGTTCCCTAGTGATCTCTCTACTTCTATAGGGGCTGTCCGTCCATCTCTTCCTTCCGGGTCTGCATCCTTTCCTGGCCGGGATGTCCGTCCAGCCTGTGTGTCATCTACACTTTCAAGGCTTCCACTATCTATGTGTCACATACCATGACCAAAAACAGTAGCTTGTCAATGTAGCTTTTTTACCAAATTCATTTACATTTTATGTTTTGCTTCTTGGTTTTGATCTTTGCCTGTTAAGAGCTCACAAATCTTGCTTATCCCATTTCATATTGAATTTAGTGCATCTAATCTGGCATGTCTGACTACACTTTTGGAATGTACCTTTTAACAAACCCCTTGCCAGTCACAAATAAACTAATCTGCTCGGCACATCAGTTCTCAGATAATCGTAAAAGCATCACATAAGTGCACACCTTCAAAATGAACGACCTACAAAGGTTTACTTCAAAGGTATCCACATAATAGGCAAAAGTAAGCAATCTTGAATCCCTGCTTAATGAATTGGCCTGAATGGAGAGCAGCTTGTTGTAGAGTTTGGTGCTTTAAGGCAGTCTGAAGCAGGGGTAGCCACTACAGAGACAGTAGGTCAGTTAATAGAACCTCACATTTATTCTCAAAAGGATTATGCAGGGAACTGTGGAAGTGTTTTCTAGATTAGTGCAACATAATCTTTGACATTTAGTATTTCTTTTGAAAGTTTCTACATGATTGGGAAGCCTGTTGAGTGAGTCAGTGCATTATCAGAAAGCAATAATTCTTGCCTTAATGATTTTGAAGTAGTTTTGCATGAATGTCCACACATCATGTCTTAAATATAAACCAAATAGATACATTGTAAACACTATCTGCTAGTGCAGGCTTAAATTAAGTAAACAGTCTTGAATTAAATTAAAAGATGTTATGGTAAGTTGTGATGTGGAAATTTAGAAGATATAACTAGTCTAGTGCTAAAAATAGACAAGGTTAAAAAAAGAAAAGGAAAAGCAATTTATTAAAGCTAGAATAACCAACCTAGGTAAAAGAACAAATAGAAATTCCTGAGGAACTGAAAAAGTTAATTATTAGTTTGAAAGAATATAAGAGCTTAAAGAGGAGTTATATTTTGTACTCTGGGCTTTCCGCCTACTTGCATATTTCTTTCCAAAGAAATTCCTGGGAAAGCCTATAATTTTGTCTGAATATGCAGTGTTCTGGTGAGAAGTTTTAATTCACTCCAACAAAGAAATAACTGGTACCTGCGACTTTAGGGGACTTCTTTTTTTTTGTTTTCTCTTAATGTTCTAGCACTTTTCAAAGATTCTGTGAGCTCCTGTTTAGCTTGGCAATATTATTTATGTACTATTTACCTTGCTGCTCCAATAAAATTTTAAACTATTGATTGGGGACTCATAGGAACAGGAACAATCACAACAATATGATGACATCTGGCATATGACACAAACAGAAAATTTTCATTTTTAGTTAATGAATATACTTATCTTAAACTTATTCTTGGTTTCTTAAACTTATTCCTGATTTCCCAATGGACTAAGATAGCACAGCTCACTTGGCGGTTGTGTACAGTTTTATTTTGGGGAAAGGAAAGTTTTAAATCATACCTAATCAACAAAATGTGACCTTGTATTAGTTGCAAGTTAACTAGTACAGAATATCTTAGTCAAATTTAGATTATCAGTATGCACTTAATAAAAAATCCTTACTGGCAATTAGACTTACTTTCAGTAACACCATTACCTAAGGGTAAGTTATATTAGTGAGAAAGCAAACCATTGAAAACTATATTCAGAAAAACTTAAGCGATTGGTTTTATTAAAACCTTTATTAAATCTTCCAGTTACTGTGGTGTTTACTTTGTGGAAAAGTAGGATGGTTCCTTGTGATCTTTTATTAAAAACATGGAAAGAAATAAAATAACAAAATCTGAATTATAACGCCTGTAATGTAAAGGAATGATTAGCAAGATAGCATTCGTTATCCAGTCCTTTGTTAATGATACAGTATTTTCTGTGACTGTAACAATTTTTTTGTATACTGTATACTGTATAGACAATATGCTTTCTGCATATTTTCACATGACTATGCTACTCAGATTTTTTATTTTAGAAAAGTTTTAAAAGAACCTTATTCAGAACAAACACTAAAAAAGGGAAATTTTGAATTCCATCATACCCCAGCTTTATTTTGACTTAATGTGGATTGCTGTACTGTGGGTACTGTTAAGGACTGCCCAGTTCCAAAATCCATAAAAAAAGTATAACATATTACCAGCTTTACAAGATACAATACTACTGAAGTTTTTTTTTCATATTTAATTTACTTTAATGGCAAATGCTTCATTGTAATTTAATAAAGGTGTAAAATGTAATCGAGGTAGGTGCTGTGACGACAGAGTTTTCATTAAACACAAAATTCTTCCTTTCAGAGTCCAAAATGTGTTTGCCAAATGTTATGAACTTCTGAGTACTGGTTTGACTATTGTTGGCATTCATTTTAAAAACTTTGACCTTTAAAAGCTTGACGCTGAAGTGTTGGAATTTGTCAAAAAGCTAAGCTGCTCTCAGGACTATTAAGTGCAGGTTAAATTTTGTAAGAATTGGCCCATTCATTCTTGAGTTACTGTGTCCACACATTTTTTAACACAAAAACATGGACCTATATATCTCCTCAAAAATGCACAGGACATCTTCTAGTGATATCAAAATGTGGTTTTTTTTTTCATTAAAAATGATAATTTCCAAAATAGGAAATGTGAAGAAATGAATACATATGTAAAATATTGGAAAAGTAAAAATAAAAGAATAAAATTCAGGACTGATACCTGATGCTCAAGAAGCATTGGGTTCATTAAAAAGAAGTCATTATTAAGGACACGCTCCTTAGACATCCAGACACTTCCTTATATTTTGAGATGAAAGTTGATGCTTCTTGTAAAGTGTTGCGGCAATGGTGTCTCAGTGTTTTCTGGACCTGAAAGAGTTGAACCCTTGAGATTTCTTTTCTGAAAAATTAAATGTAGCTGAGCAAAAGTACAATGTTAGGTAGAGAAGCATTCCTTCTTAAATTAGCTTTAGGAGAATGACAATACTGGTAAGCAGACATAGAATTCCACTTTCTTATTTTTACATCAGAAAATGTATCTAAAAGCCAGCTAAGTAGTTAAATGCACCACAAAGCTAGATGAGCATTGTTTCTCTGTACTTTTCATTTTATAATGTAATGTAGTACTGTTGAAAAGAATATCAAAGCCAAAGTTCTAACTCAACAACAGGATGATTGATAAAAGAAATAAGGAGATGTTTTCCATTGTAAAATCATAGTCACCTTGGGGAAGGTTATATTAAGTAAATCTTGGAAACGTTGAAAAATTCAGATTCTCAGAATGTAACATTATAGATATGGTGCTATAGCTACTATACCATGCTACCTACCATGCCACAGCACATTATTTTGATAAAGTGAAGCTTTTCTGTGGTCCACCCTTTTGCTATGGTTCAGGAAAAATACATTTGGTAATTTTCTTTACAAGTAATTTGCCATATAAGCTTAAGAATATAAAAGATCCATATAACATATCACTGTAATTTGAAAAGAATGTATAGAATTGCACAAATCTGACATATTTTGAGAGGTTTTTTTAATTGATTAGGTACATTTAAAAGCAACTTGGTTTTGTTGTATTTGTGACACTGAAATGCACTGTATGATGCACTCAGCATTTGAGTATCATAATAATTGAGAAATTTTCAAGGGGACACACTTGAAAAATTACCTTAAACTAGGAACTATGGTACATAGACCTCAATTCAACCACTTTTGTAACCTCTAAATTAATCTTTTATCTTCTAAGTGATGCTTAGAAAAAAAAAAATTTTATAGTCTGCAGTTCAACAATAATGTTAAAGGACAGATATTTGATCGTGGTCGAGAAAATTTGATTTGAATTATTATTGTGGAGCTTAAATCTCACTTCTTATTTCAACTGACCAAAGTAATGTTAAGTCAATACATAATGGAATTATTACACTTAAAGTGCATTAACTGTCAGTTTAAACATGTCTGCATCTTTATGTGTAGGTATTATGCAATTAGTAATGTGTAAAACTGTAATTGTATTTTACCTGTGAATTTGACAGCACTCTGAACTGGCACTCAGTGAAGAGTGATAATTCAAAAATAAACTGAATCAAACCTCCCACAGCTATAAACATTCACCTAAGCTAAATATATATATATTTTTATATAAACAACAGAAAGTGGAATGTGGTGTATGGAAGACACATATCTAACAAACAAATCAATAACTTTTTAGAGGCCAATGCATCCTCAGAGGTTTTTATAGGAATGCTCTGGGAAATGATGAAGGAAGTTTTATAAAAAAATAAACATCAGACCAGGAAAGTATCAGATCAGATTACAGAGATTTCCAGAGCACATTATGAATATCCCAGATCTTCTAATGAGGTTCTCTGTAGTAAAAGACTGACTGTACGATGAGAATTTAATCTCTGGACACTAAGAGAAACTAAGCAACTTACTTTTAAATCATGACATTATTATTATAAACATGGAGAGAATGCTAATAAGGCTTTAGCTCAACAAATCCCTAGGAAGCTCACAATGCAATAATAGATATTATCAAATAAACTGGAAATCAAATCAGGGAGCACAAAGAGATTACTGACACTTTTAAGAAGTACTATAAGTCCTTATATACCTATAAATGTAAAGAAGATGAGACACAAGCCAAAGAGTTTTTTGATGAAGTACAAATACTAATATTTGCAGAGCCGAAGAGCATAGTAAAACTGAAACATTTAGAAATATGGGATGCCATAAATGTACTCCAAAGAGGGAAAGCTGCAAGCCAGATGGCTACCCAGTGGAATTTTATAAAACAAATTTCAATCAGTAAGCTCCATTATTAATAACAGCGTTCGTAGCAGCAGGAGTAAATACAATATTTCTCCAAACATTCAACCAAGCATTAATAACTGTTTTTTCCAAAGAAAATGACTTACTACAATGTGCATCATTTATACCAATTTCACTCCCGAATGATGATGTTAAGATAATAGCAAAAGTCTTAGCTAGGAGGATTGAGAAAGTGCTTCCCTCAGTAATGTCTCAAGACCAAACCAGATGTATTCAGCCTCAAACTTTAACTGCCCATCTATTGTAATATACTCACCCACAAAATCTGACTCACCAGTAGTCTTACTATCATTGCTTGCAGAAAAAACAGGAAACATTTCAAAGGAGAGAAGCTTTTATCTGTTGCTGTTGCTCCTATGCATAATAATCACCTAGAGCCTTCTCAAACATTTTCAGTATTTAACCTATTGAAAATGCTAGAGAATAAGATACTTATAAATCATTTTATACATAACATATGTGAATCTTGTACACAATAAAGCTCAAGATTTAATTTTCCAGCTACACATTTTTCCCTATATGGAAATTTTGTTAAAAGAACTTTCCCAACTTTCCTCATCTGACATGTTATCATACTTATCCTAGTGGCTATACTGGTTTATCTTGATGAAGCCTCAGACAGCGCTTCAACAATATATAAAGATATTTCAAAGAATTTACACCATAAAGATGTTAGGGGATGGTGCAAAAGGAACCTTTCAATTGAATTCTCACAAAACAAGTGGAACTTCACCATACATAGAATACACTCTAGTTTTAGATGTGTCAAGTATTCCAAAGTTCAACTAAAAATCTTTTATTGATCACATTTATCTAATCTAAAATTGACTAAAATATACCTGAGCAAGATCTGACCTAAAAGTGTTGCCATCTTGCTCCAGCATCACTAGGAATAATGTTTTGGGAATGGTCTAAATGAACATCATTTTGGATAAAAATCACATACTTCTCAGGTAGCTTTGGTGTCACAGTTACACCTAATCCTTTAATGGTAATACACTGTACTGGTTGCATTTCTGTAAGGTATTAAAGAGAACAAGGATAAATCAATTGTAATAGCCTATACTACACTACTGGAATGCATACTTAGCTTACGTAACTGGAAGAATCTGAACCCATTTTCTACAACTCAAATGGTAGGAGACTCTCTATATTATCTCAAATTAGAGAAAAATCAATTTCTCTCTTAGTGGATATGTCCAAAACTTTTTAAGAGCATTGCAAAATTATCATAATTTTAGAATTTGTATGCCAGGCCCATGTTTGACTCACTTGCTTTTAATTGTAATCTTATATTTAAGAAGGTAAATGACTTTTTTGCTCATGTTTGCTTTTTCTTTTTCTATTGGATGGGGTATGAATTTTCTTTTTTACTTTCTCGTATACAAGTATATGGAAAGTATTGGACTTGTCCAAAAATTCGATTTCGAGATTTTGATGAATCTCAACGTTTTAGACCTCCCTGAGTCTGAAAATACCATTTTTGGAATTATGTCTGTGTGTGTGTGTATTTAAACAAGATAACTTAAATATGCTTTCAGATAGGTCAACCAAATTTTTCATGCAAGTATTAGGTACAAAATGTAGATTTCTATCAACTTTTGGGCTATTTCCATTAACCAGAATTGGTACTTTACCTTTTATTCATGCAGCTGCAGAGTTCGATTTATTCAACTTTACTTTTATAATAATTGTTCAATATATTATTAATTTGATTTGATTTGTTGTTGATGGTTCTTTAATGTACATAATATAAAAATATAATCATTGTCTTGTGGTTTACTCCTCAATATCCATCCCCCCTTATCTGAGTATACGAGAAAGTCTATGGGAGACCATTCCTGATTGTTTCCTCATTGTATTTCTATTTTACTTTTACTTGCTCTGTATTGATTTTGAAATAAACAGTTGTATCTTTTACGTTTGATTGAGTAGTGTACTGTTGCAATGTTCTGTTTTTCAAAAATTAAATAAAAATATCAGTGAAAAAAGAACTGATTCAAAAAATATGCATTACCACTTCAGCTCATTATTTGAAGGATGTAATGAAGGAAAAGTTAAATTAGAAATTAAGGTTTATTAAAACATAACCTTTATAAATAAAGGAATGAAGAATGATCAATCAGTAGCTTATTCTTTGTACAGTATTTTACTAAGTACCCAAAACAATGATTACCATCACAAGCATACAATGCCAACTTAACAGATATAACAATATATAGTTTTATTAGAAATGATAAAAAATTTGGACTATATTTGTAAAGAAAAAATAGATGTTGAGACTGAATAGTGGGTATAAACACAGATGTGTTGGCATTAAATCAGAATGAAAAAATAACTGATTGTTAATAGAAAAGAACAACAGATGCCATATTGAATTAAGCTTTAGTATAGCATTCATAAATCCATTATCCCACCCGCTATATCCTAACTACAGGGTCACAGGGGTCTGCCGGAGCCAATCCTAGCCAACACAGGGTGCAAGGCAGGAAACAAACCCTGGGCCGGGAACCAGCCCACCACAGGGTGCGCACACACTAGGGACAATTTAGAATTGCCAATGCACCTAACCAGCATGTCTTTGGACTGTGGGAGAAAACCGTGTACCCAGAGGAAACCCACGCAGACACGGGGAGAACATGCAAACTCCACGCAGGGAGGACCCGGGAAGCGAACCCACTGTGCCATCGTGCCGCCATAGCATTCATTGAAAATTCATTTTTAAAACATCAATACAAAATAACATATCTGAAACTGAGTAAGATAAGAGAATATATCAAAATATTTGAAATATCTGAATATCCCAACGGCCGAAGCTTAAGGGTAGGGATTAAAGTGGAGTTACCATAAAGGAACACCTTGTTTTTGTACCGGCAGTATAATGTTTTATACCTAAACTTACATCTAAATTTTAATTGAATAACGGCTGTATTTAGATAATATCTAGTTCCACTGTTGTTTAAGTATTTTAAGAGTTGTGTTGTGCTATTTGGCATGAATCAAGACTTTTTGAGAAAGTTTGCTTCGGTTGCAGTCTTATGGTTTGTGTAAGTAAACCACTAAAAAGACAAAGTAAGTAATTCATGAAAATGTGTTGAAGGAGAAACCTATTTTCTTGCCTGAAATGTTGGCAATGGGTCAGACTCTTGCAGTATTTCATAAATGATTGAAAGACATTTTGATGAATCCAAATATATACAATTCAAAGATTCAGATACAATGAAGTTTGGCTAATAGAAGATGATAATAAGTTGACAAGATGTGATATCTAACAACTAAGGTCTGTGTCCAATCGCTTTGAGCAATCTGATTGGTCTGTTTGGCTTTGGTGAAATGATGAGGAGGAAGTGTGACTGTGAGACGCACAAGGAGGAATAAAGGTATATGAGGGATGTTGACAGCAAGTATAAAACCGGACATGAGGTGAGAAAGGCAGCTCGAAAAAAATGACAGAATCTGAGAAGCAGGAGTTTCAGGAACGCGCAAGAGAAAGGGCAAGAGATGTTCACACACACAAATATAGAGTAAAGGCACTGATAGTACATGTAGGGCAAGAAATAAAATATTTTTTAATTACTCTATTACCTGTCTTTGACAGGTACCGTGGATAGTTAATTCATAAAATGGCATTATCCCTGCAATGAGGTAGAAATCTCATGAGGCAGCTTTCTTAGTGCAAAGCATCAACAAATTCTGAATACAGACATCCAGGACTCACTGAAGCAGGTGAAAAGGTTTTCCATGTAAATGGCATCATGAAAATTATATATATATAATATATTCTAATAATAAAATAATAAATAAAATATATATATTTTTTTTTGTTTGTGTGGTGCCTTTCCAAGACAGTGTACTTCTGTTTTCTTTTTTTTGTGTCATGTATCTGTCACTGGAAGGTGGTCACTGTGACTGGTAACAATACTACTTTCAGTAACCAATACCAAAACATTCACTTGCTTATCACTTCATTGGCAAGAACTAACATAGGATTCTAAAGTTTGCATACATCGCAAGAATATTTGGTTAAGAATGTTAAATCATTGGAGGAAAAGATAAATATATTTATTTTTAGAACCCTTCCAGTTAAATTTTCTAGGTCAAAAACATAGTGAGTAATAAGGATAAATGGCAGGATTGGATATCAAATAAATGGTTATCACTTCATTATCAAAGTTTCAAATATAATATTAGACAAAATACATTAACTGAAAATATAGTCGCAGAATTATAAATAAAAACTGAGAACTAACCCCTACAATGTTAGTTAGACCTGTTAGAAATTCTGTGCTTTCTACACTCAGCACATGAAATGGCTGTTATAATTTCACATTTATTGTTTAGTGTGACAAAATGTTTAGCTGCACTTCAGAAACAATTAAAGGTAAAGCCACACGTTGTTAAGTCTTATATATAGTGTTATAGAAGATGAGAGTCTTAAAAAAGAACAGCACATCATTTACACTGTAAAGGGCACACATATATCTGATTATAACCTGGAGTATTCCTATATTTTCCCCCCTCAAACTAGACATACTGTTTAAAATAAAAGTAAAATATATACGGTATACATTTACTCATTGAGAGAGCTAGCATTTGTAGTGATTAATTTCTAATAAATGTTAGATTTTTTTTATTAATTTGTTTAGTGAGTAGCTGCAGCTTTCCTTACATATAAATTGTGTATTCTCTGGATTTCAACTAGCCACTATGTCTGATCTGCTCTGATGTTACCTGTTTGAGATAATCCAGCCCCCAGGCAGAGTACAACAGAATGAATATGAAACTTATACCTGCCTCTAATAAATGTTTGCTGCCGGGGTAAACTCTTTAAGACTATAAATGGAATATAGCAAAACTAATATGAGGATGATATTAGAGTGGCTGTCTTCAATTGTCCAGCTGGGGAACATGGACCAGGATTTAATCTGATTAATTTCTGGGAAAATATGTGAGCTGACATCTTCTGGCATCATATTTACTCATTTACTCTTTATTTCTAGCCTGTCCATGTGTTCAGTGATATTGAAGTGCTAATTGCAGACCACTGTGGTGGGCTGGCACCCTGCCCGGGGTTTGTTTCCTGCCTTGTGCTCTGTGTTGGCTGGGATTGGCTCCAGCAGATCCCCGTGACCATGTAGTTAGGATATAGCAGGTTGGATAATAGATGGATGGATGGATGGATTGCAGACCTGAATTCATGTTAAACCGGAACATCAGGCTAATTATATTATCCATCTATTTATTTATTTTCTAATACACGTATCCTCTAATATTCACAGGGAGCCAGTGCCTATCCTGGTATCATCATGTAAAAATCAACCCTAGACAGGTGTCCATTGCAGTACTACACACAATGCTTTAGTCATGCCTAGCAATCAATTTTGACACAAATATACATTGTATAGTCAAATTATGGAAGGCATAATTGTCAAAACTGACTCTTGCACATGACTGATAGTTTTATTTTATGAAATTATAAAAATCATGTGACTAATGTAATAAAAATTGCACAAGCCAGGCAGAAAAAGTGATGAAGCTGATTGACTCTTCAGTGTACAATCTTCATTTCTGACATTTTTTGTAAATAAAGGTAAAATTTATTCTTACAAATTATCAAATGCCTTTGTAATCCAAATACTGATGTGTGTAAGACCTGTAATAAACCCTTCCTTGGACTAATCTTCTGGTTGATCTATGCATTGTGTTAATGAACTCCATAAATATTTTTAAGGAAATACACTGTTTCCATATAAATGTTTGGACACCAACCAAGTTGGCTCGTTTAATCAAAAGAACAGACACAGTGGACCCTTGACTTACGAACTCAATTCGTTCACGAGGGCTGGTTGTAACTCAAGTTGGTTGTAAGTCAAGACTATTTTTCCCATAAGAAATAATGGAAATACACATAATGCGTTCCGAACCTCCCACAACAACACTTACTTAACCTTTTCATAATAAAAAAGGGTTGTATAATGTGCATAATTTACCAAAACACCAATAACTTTTCTAATATACTAACCAAAAAGTTATAAAAAGTGCCTAGCCTACCAGAAACAACAATTTCATACTGTACTCACCATTTAATTTGACATCTTTGGGCTGCAGGAAGGGAGGAGGAGGAGAATAAAATGGAAGGTTGTTATTGTTTGGAAGGAGCCTTCTTATACAAATCTTTTCTTTGCAAAATTGTCGAGATGGTGGATTTCGACATGCTGTACATATTAGCGAGATCGGTCACACGAACACCACTCTCATATTTCCGCACAATTTCCTTCTTTGTTTCGATTGTGATCGCTTTCTTTACCTTCGTTACCTTCTCTTCCTTCCTTAGCAATTATCGAAAAAAATTATATAAATCACTGCACTGACCGAAATTACGTCCACAAACACATGTATCTGGGCTCCGACTGACGCTTACAAACACTCTTGGCTGTTTGCTTACAATCGCGCAAGCGGATACACGTGACCGCATTCAGGTCGTAACGCAAGATGTTGGTCGTAAATCAAAACAAAAATTTTGGTCGTAAATCAAGTTGTTCGCATGTCAGGCCAGTCGTATATCAAGGGTCGGCTGTATAAACTTAAACAGAGTACAATGGTGTATATAAACCAGAAAAAGGGCTGTTTAGCAGTCTTCTAACACCTTTCAGGTCTGGATTGGAGCTCCATCTCTGGCAAGTATCAGTCCACAATGAGAAACCACTTTCTGTGAGCAACTCAAATATGTAGTCCTCCGACCAGAAGGGGCAGAGTCAGTTGTCTTCACTGGGCATTTTCTCTGTGCTATGCGAACAGAAAGGGATGATATAGTTAGCAAAAGTGCCTCTCCTTGTTTCAGGGTGTATTGCTTACCAAGGATGAGCCAGGAGCGTGATCCTAAGACGTGTATATGTGATGCTTGTTTAAAATATTACAGTCTTTATTCATATTGAACCTTTCAAGAAGAGCAAATAACTTATGAATTGAGTTATTGTTCTGTTTTCCTGCATTATGTTATGTTTTATTTAAAATCTGTGTTCATTATAAAGTCTTCCTGTCTGGGACAGAATAGATTTTTTTTTCATTTGATATCTTGCAAATGAACATTTTCTCTGCCTGGTGAAGAATTGCCTTCTGCTGCGGTTGCCAGCAAAACACTAGCACAAATAGAAAAAAAAATGTAACTTTAGGTATAGGACGTGTTCCTAATCGCTCTATTTACTCCACTAAAAATTTTAATACAGTGTTCAGCTTTATGCAAGTGCACTTCTTTACATCTTCAGAATGTTTAATTTTCCTTCATTTTACATGAGATGGATAACATAAAGTAGATCTTAGGGGATTTTCAGTAATAAACAATAACATAAAAGACATAGGTGTTGTTTACATACAACTGATTTGTATTAAAGTATTAAAAATGTCAAGTTTGTCATGTTTTCAAGAAATAACTTCTTTGTTGTTTGCTGTGGTTTATAGACCTCCTGTAATTAATGATATCTTAATTTCTGAATTCTCTGATCTCCAGGCTGATATTACCCTCTCCCATGACAAAGTATTTATTGTTGGTGATTTTAACATTCATGGTTAATGACTTTTTATCACTATTGGACTCATTTGATTATATCCAGCATATTAATACGCCAACTCACACTCTTGGCCACATGCTTGATCTCGTTCTTACACGTGATATTTCAGTTAGTAATATTGATTTAGGTGATGTTTCTTTTACTGATCACTTTTCTATAATGATGGATTTGAGTATTACTGTTGATGTTCCTACTACTAGTTGTGCTCCACGCTGTTCTCGCTTTTTAAATTCTTCTATTATATCGGATTTTAAAACCATATTCTCTAAGTCTTGATGTACATGTTCAATATGATGGTATCGATGATTCTGTTTTAGTATTTAATTCTTCTTGTAAAACGGTTTTAGACTCAATTGCTCAAGATACGCTGTAATAAGGGAAGACCTGCTCCCTGGCTAAATGAAACTACACGACCGCTACGCTGCACCTGTCAAACTGCGGAACGGCGTTGAAAAAAAGATGGACTGATTGTTTCTAAACAGATTTTTAGGACTTCTCTATTCAACTTCCAGGTTGCAGTTAAGAAAGCTAAACATGATTTCTTTGCTGATTTAGTATCCAGTCATTCTAAGAATCCTAGGGTCTTATTTAATTCAATTAATGCTGCCATTCAACCTCATTCTGTGACAGGCTTAAATAGTACTGTTCTTTTAGGCGAGCAGTTTCTTTCATTCTTCGTCAGTAAAATTGATACAATCCGCTGTGGTATTGTTCCAACTGGCTATGAACTTCCTACTGTTAATCATGGCATTGTCTTGGAATCTTTTGATCTTGTCTCACTTTCACAGTTAAAAAGTACTATTGACACCCTTAAACCTACTCTCAGTCCTCTTGATATTTTACCACCACGCCTCTTAATGGAAGCCTTTGATGTTTTGGGTCCATCTTTACTAGCCGTTATCAATGGTTCTATTAGTGAGGGGGTTGTGCCCTGGGTTGCATCCCTGTCTAAAAAAGGCTGAATTAGATACTGGAGTTATGGCCAATTTTCGCCTGATTTCTCAATTGCCATTTCTGGCTAAAATATTAGAAAAAATTATTTATAATCAATTGGTTGATCACCTTAACTCCAATAATTTATTTGAGATCTACCAATCTGACTTTAGGCATTATCATGGTGTTGAGATGGCCCTCCTGAAAGTATTCAATGACATCTCTATTATTACTGACTCAGGTGGCGCTGCAGTCCTTGTCCTCCTTGACCTGTCTGCTGCCTTTGACACTATTGACCATGAGATATTGCTGTTGCGTCTTGAACATCTTGTTGAGCTTATAGGGGCTGCTCTTAACTGGTTCAGGTCATATCTAATTGGAAGACACTTTTCAGTGACTTTAAATTCCTCTTTTTCATCTACTGCTCTTAAATGTGGTATTCCACAGGTATCCATTTTGGGTCCTATGTTATTCTCTATATACCTTCACCCTATTGGAGCTATTTTTAGGAAATTTAACATTTCTTTTCACTGCTATGCTGATGACACACAGGTTTATATTTCCGTCTGCAACTCTGCAATGAATCAACTGCACAACTGTCTTTTTGAACTAAGATCCTGGATGGCTAATAATTTTCTTGATCTGAATCAAAATTAAAATAGAGGTGCTTATAGTGGGTCCATCAGCTAAAGCCCAAATTGGTCTTGGACTTCTCGGCTCTTTCTCTTTCTTTTGCAAATCTCAAGTCCGCAATCTTGGTGTTATCTTTGACAGCAGCCTCTCTTTTGAGACACAGATTAATTCCGTAGTCAAGAGTTGCTTTTTCCAGCTTCATCTTTTAGGTAAGATCAAGCCTTTTTTATCTTCTAGGGATCTTGAGAAAGCTACTCATACTTTTATGTTTTCTCGCCTTGATTACTGCAACTCGCTGTATTCTGGGATTAGCAAATCCCTGATACACAGGTTACAGTTGGTCCAGAATGCTGCCACTTGCTTTCTGGTTGGGGCATGAAAGTCTGATTCTGTTTCTCCAATATTAGCTTCTTTACAGTGGCTGCCTGTCAGTTTTCGAATTGATTTTAAAATCTTCTTGCTAGTTTTTAAATCTTTACATGGTCTTGCTCCTGCTTATTTATCTGAATTGTGTGCATTACACCAGCCATCTAGAGTGCTAAGATCTTCTGGTCAGTTGTCTCTTGTTGTCCCTCGTACCAAATGTAAAACTAAGGCGGACAGGGCTTTTGCAGCTGCTGCTCCTCGCCGGTGGAACGCTTTACCTCATTATGTAAAGGAGTCGTCCACAATTGAACTGCTCAAAACAAGATTAAAGACTCATTTCTATTCACTTGCTTTCCGTGACCTTCAGTAATACGGATGGTTTCCTCATTGTGATTATGTAATCTTACTTCTATTTATTATTTATTTTTTTATGTTCATTTATTTTATTTTTATTTATGTTATTTATGTTAATTGTATGTTTTTTTCTTCTTTTACTGTAAAGCACTTTGGCCACAGCATTCCTATGTTGTTTTAAATGTGCTATATAAATAAATTGACATTGACAAGTAGCTTTTAAAAATGAATGATGAGCTCTTTGATGTACTTATTTCATATTTAACTTCCATTTTCATCTATGTTATTCTAAAGAGGTTAAGACATTTAATAGAATGAAAGAGTATATGCTCATGGTTACATGAATGAAATGTGTCATAAGAAGCATAACACTGAGAGACATGTATTTTTGCACTTGTGAATATTCTCAAGCTGCTTTTTCTCATGTACTCGTCATCTACTAATTATTTATTTCATCTATGATGTTCTCAGTCCAAAGAGGATATGACAAATGATAGAAGCAAAAATGAGCCTAGGGATACTGTGTTACAGATAAAAAATTAAGTAAGCTATTAACATTGGTTTTATTTGTAAAAGTGAAAACTAAGAACAAGAAAGAAACCTGTGTGTTTCAATTTTTCTTTGTTTTTTGTTTTCATTATATAGGGCTCCTGGTTGGGGGAGGTCACCTGATAATCCTATTACTATTTTCCTGGATTCTCCTCTGCCTGTGTCGCACTGAGCGGCCATGCCCACGAAATTGTCGATGTGATGGAAAGATAGCATACTGCGAGTCTAATGCCTTTCGTGATGTGCCCCAGAACTTGTCCACAGGCTGCCAAGGTTTGTCTCTTCGCTACAACAGCCTTCAAAGACTAAAGGCAGGACAATTCTCTGGACTTAATCAGCTTATATGGCTCTACCTGGATCATAATTATATAACTGTTGTGGATGGTAATGCTTTTCAAGGCATACGCAGGCTAAAGGAACTGATTTTGAGCTCCAATAAAATCTCACAGCTTCGCAACCAAACTTTCCACTTTGTTCCTAACCTTCGGAACCTGGATCTGTCCTATAACAAACTGCAAGAATTGCAACCAGAGCAATTTCGAGGTCTACGCAAACTGCTAAGTCTACACTTACGCTCCAACTCACTCAAGTCAATGCCAATGCGTTTGTTTCAGGACTGTCGAAACTTAGAATTTCTGGACCTAGGCTACAACCGGCTACGCAGCTTGACGCGCAATGCTTTTGTTGGATTGCTGAAGCTGACTGAGCTTCATCTTGAACACAATCAGTTCTCCAAAATCAACTTTGCACACTTTCCACGCCTCTCAAATTTAAGAGCACTCTATCTGCAGTGGAATCGTATTCGTTCCATTGTCCAAGGGGTTTCATGGACATGGAGCTCCTTGCAGAAGCTTGATCTATCTGGAAATGACATCCAAATTATTGAGGCTAGCATCTTCCAGTGCTTACCTAACCTTCAGACACTCAATTTGGACTCTAATAAACTTAGCAATATCTCACAGGAAGCAGTCAGTGCCTGGATATCCTTGACCGCCATAAGTTTGGCTGGCAATGTCTGGGACTGCAGTTACAGCATTTGCCCACTTGTGACTTGGTTAAAAAATTTTAAGGGAAATAAGGAATCTACCATGATTTGTGCTGGGCCTAAACATGTTCAAGGGGAAAAGGTTATGGATGCTGTAAATAATTATAGCATTTGTAAGACTCCTGCTATAACAGAAAGACCACCTCCTCTTTCCCAAACTTCTTCAAAGCCCAAATCGCTTCCCAGGATGACTCCACCAAATCTCGAAGCGGATGAGCTGCTGAGACCTTCTTCTCGCCCCACAGTTTCTAGTGCTCATACCTCAGCTCCAGAGACAGAATTTGAACATGTGTCCTTTCATAAGATTATAGCTGGGAGTGTGGCCCTATTTCTTTCTGTGGCAATGATTTTGCTGGTGATCTATGTATCTTGGAAACGTTATCCAAGCAGTATGAAGCAGTTGCAGCAGCACTCACTGGTCCGCAAACGCAGAAAAAAGGCGCGAGAGACTGAACGCACCCTTAACTCCCCTTTGCAGGAGTATTATGTGGACTACAAACCCACGAACTCTGAGACCGTGGATGTATTGGTCAATGGGACAGGACCCTGCACCTACACTATTTCAGGCTCCAGGGAATGCGAGGTATGATCCACCATCCTCCTAAAACATTTCTACTGCTGACAATGAGAGGTAAATGATCCTGTGCTTTTCAAAAGGAGATTTCTAGTGATTGAACCAAACAAGAAAAATACATAAGATGCAAGAATTATATTTTTATTTGCATACACGGGTTACTTAAACACTTTAATTGGAATAAGCTGAAACTTAACAGAACATCTAGTGAATATTTGACTGCAAGGTAGACCAACTTCAGTTAATTAGTTACAGCACAAGTAAATACATGCTGTTTAAGAGATGGCAACATTAACACCTACTATCTGATGTTTTGCCATAATTTGCAGCAATGCTTCCTCACTGTAATAGTTTTCTAGCTGCAATATCTATTTTTATAAAAAAGGTTAAATATGTAGAATATTTAGATGTAAAAACACTAATGCTGTGAAGTAAGTTAACAATCTTTATTGCTTTCTTTCTGTAAATATATTATAATATTGCATCTTATTAATTCAGTACCTTCTCTCCCCATTACCGAAAAATCAGAACAGCTTACAGGCAATGTTACTTCTCAGCTCGCGAATTGGCAGTGATACCTGCCTTATTATCAAACTGATGTTCATTGGGTTTCTTTACTAACTACAGATGTCCATTTTGTGTTTTCTGACTTTGATCAATTGACATTTTTTCACTAGCAGCCGTTAGTTTCAAATAGTATGTGAAAAGGATTGTAATAATAGTGTTTTTATTTCTTTTTTCTTTAGCTTAATTAAGATATATACACTATATGTGAAGAAGTTTTATGGTGAACGGGATAATAGAATGAACTGCAAACTATTTGCCAGTTGAGTATATCTGAAATGGAATTCTTTCTGGAGAGTCTACTGTCAAGCAAAGAGGAAATAAATTTGTGTTGCATTTGTTCTGATAACCGTACTATAGGGTATTCAAATTGGTATGTGCCATGCTCTTTGACTAAAGGAACAGAGTCAGAAAACATAAGAGTTCTATAGAAGATGCATTACACAAAGAAATCATCAAGAGTTAGAGTGTATTTCTTCAGCCATGGCCTTCAATTGATGTTCCTAATAGCATCAGATGAGCTGGGATAGATGGCAATGGGATGGGTAATAGAAGACAATGAGCAGACACAATCCATGTAGTTAAGTTTACGCTGCTCCCAAAGAGGCTTTTAAACTTTGTGTATCACATGTAATGAAAGCATAATAAGCACACAGCTTTGAGAGAACTTGACATTGTATAAGCTGCCCAATGCTCTATATACAGTATTCTCTTTAAACGCTACCATATTCCAATACTCTAAGTTAAGCATTTTAGGTTTCATAGTAGCTTCCAGGAGAGGGAAACCTCTGCACATTGAAATCTCAAAAATGTTACTTTGATGTATGAAAAACATGAAGCACAGAGAATGTCGAAACAACCAGACTGCTTTTAGACCTGCTGAATACTTTCTCAGTGTTTGGTGAAAATTACAATTTGGCCAGTTTCCTATATCTCTTCTGAAATATGAATTGAGCGGAAAGCTGGGAAAAGCAATGTTACTGAAAATAAGCCAAAAACAGACTGTATTTATGTTTTTACTATTATTGTACATTCACAATATGCTACAAAAATATTGTGAAAAGACTGATAAATCTAACAGAGATGCCGAGATAGTAAATCAGATGTGCATACATATTGTATGTGCAATTACAGGTATGTAAAAAAAATTAGATATTCAAAATAGCATTAAATATGGAATAAAGTTTAATTTTTTAAGAAAATGTTTGTCATATTATAACAGTTATGCACAATTTCTAGCTCTTATTACAACCTTTACCCTGTACCTCAGATTTATTGTTCTCCTAAATTTTAAACACAACTCATCTTTTTTGACGACCGAAGACTATCTAAAGAAAATATTGTGAAACTTATAAGTCTAGCTGAGAATATCAAATATTAAAAATGTCAATAGTAGTTAAATAACTACTATTAATGCATGCATACCAGTGACATAGATTAAAGCACCTCTTAATCAACAGATGTAATTACTGAGGCAGGTATTTATATAACTTAAAAAAATAGTGAATTAATTGCCGCCGGATGTACTAATAATTCATATTTGTTGATTTAAACTTTTTTTTTATGCCTGATTTGAATGATTGGAACTATAGACCATAAGGCTAGCGTATAACTGCAGTTCATATGTAGTGATAATCCACAAACTAGACATTTCATGACAGAAATATACTTTGTCAAAATAATAATCATTTCACATAAACACACATAAGTGCTGAGTAAAGAAGGAAAACTGGAATGTTGAGAGAATAAGAAAATGAATGTACTAGCAGAATTAATTTTCATCCAATTTCATTATGGAGTCTCAGCATAAATTCCCTTGGGTCATGTTTTTCAACATTTTTATATCAAATATATTTATATTACTGTAACAAAAGGATCACCCCCTGCGGAGGGGCTTATCTTATCCTATTTAGTTCTAATCTTGAAATTCTAATTAAGATGATAACCATTTAATTTAGATCTATTTTTAAATTTCAGTCATTTTGTGATGACTTTTTAAGGCTATGGAATACAAAAACACCCATATACTGTGTGTGTGTATATACAGTATGTATATATATATATATATATATTGAGAAAACCGCCCTGGTTGTTTTGGGGGCCACGGGTACAGAGCTTGGAAGCTCAGCCCTGTAGGGACCCATGGTCACTGCCAGGGGGCGCCCCCATGCCTGAAGGTTCCTGGACCCCAGTACTTCTGCCACACCCAGAAGTGCTGGGGGGAAGATGAATGGGGACACCCGGGTACGTAGCCAGCACTTCCGCCACAATATACAGTGGAATCTCGGTTCACGAACGTCTCGGTACACGTACAAATCGGTTTACGACCAAAAAGTTCTCCAAACTTTTGCCTCGGTTCACGAACACACACTCGGTATACGAACAAGCCAGGTTCCCTTTCGGTTTGTACATGTTCAGTCTCTCCCTGTGCATTTCCTGGGCAGCGAGCAAGAGAGAGAGCGAGAGAGCACGACACACACACACACACACACACAGAGGCAGCGAGAGATAGGCAGCGTGAGCGAGAGACAGACGCACACACACAGGCAGCGCGAGAGAGACAGACGCGCACACACAGGAGCGCGAAAGAGAGCCGCGCACACACATAGGAGTGCGCTAGAGAGACACACGCACAGGCGTTCCAGGCTCGCAAAAGAGAGACACACGCACACACACACAGGCGCGCGTGAGAGAGAGAGAGCGAGGGAGGGACGGATAAGGTAGAGAAGGCTTGTTTTTGTTTTCAGTTCTGTTTATAGTGATCGGTTCGTAGCCTGCATTGTGGCAATGTTACTTTTCTTGATGGTTTATTAAATTACAGATTTTTCAAATGTTCATTTTTTTCCCCTGTGCTTAAAACTCATTAAAAAAAAAGTGTTTTTAGTGAGCGGTTCCTAGCACTATGGCGCGAACTATTGCAGTGTTAGTTTTCTCTGTTGTTCAAGGTTTTCTCAGTGTTATTCAATGTTTTTACATTTAGTTTACTATTACGCTGTGCATTCTATGGTATAATTAACTGTATTTGTGCTTAAAAACTAAAATATATATATATTTACATACAGTTTGTACGGTCTGGAACGGGTTAATTGTATTTACATACAATCCTATGGGGGAAATTGCTTCGGTTCACGACCAAATCAGTTTACAACCAGAGTTTTGGAACGAATTATGGTCGTGAACCGAGGTTCCACTGTGTATATATATATATATATATATATATATATATATATATATATATATGTACAGTGCATCACTTTTTCCACATTTTGTTATGTTACAGCCTTATTTCAAAATGGATTAAATTAATTTTTTTCCTCAAAAAGCTACACACAACACCCCATAATGGCAACGTAAAAAAGTTTACTTGAGGTTTTTACAAATTTATTAAAAATAAAAAAACTCAGAAATCACATGTTCATAAGTATTCACAGTCTTTGCTCAATACTTTGTCGATGCACCTTTGGCAGCAATTACAGCCTCAAGTCTTTTTGAATATGATGCCACAAGCTTGGCACACCTATCCTTGGCCAGTTTCGCCCATTCCTCTTTGCAGCACCTCTCAAGCTCCATCAGGTTGGATGGGAAGCGTCGGTGCACAGCCATTTTAAGATCTCTCCAGTGATGTTCAATTGGATTCAAGTCTGGGCTCTGGCTGGGCCACTCAAGGACATTCACAGATTTGTCCTGAAGCCACTCCTTTGATATCTTGGCTGTGTGCTTAGGAATGTTGTCCTGCTAAAAGATGAACCGTCACCCCAGTCTGAGGTCAAGAGCGCTCTGGAGCAGGTTTTCATCAAGGATGTGTCTGTACATTGCTGCAGTCATCTTTCCCTTTATCCTGACTAGTCTCCCAGTCCCTGCCGCTGAAAAACATCCCCACAGCATGATGCTGCCACCACCATGCTTCACTGTAGGGATGGTATTGGCCTGGTGATGAGCGGTGCCTGGTTTGCTCCAAACGTGACGCCTGGCATTCACACCAAAGAGTTCAATCTTTGTCTCGTCAGACCAGAGAATTTTGTTTCTCATGGTCTGAGAGTCCTTCAGGTGCCTTTTGGCAAACTCCAGGCGGGCTGCCATGTGCCTTTTACTAAGGAGTGGCTTCCGTCTGGCCACTCTACCATACAGGCCTGATTGGTGGATTGCTGCATAGATGGTTGTCCTTCTGGAAGGTTCTCCTCTCTCCACAGAGGACCTCTGGAGCTCTGACAGAGTGACCATCGGGTTCTTGGTCACCTCCCTGACTAAGGTCCTTCTCCCCCTGATCGCTCAGTTTAGATGGCCGGTCAGCTCTAGGAAGAGTCCTGGTGGTTTCGAACTTCTTCCACTTAACGGATGATGGAGGCCACTGTGCTCATTGGGACCTTCAAAGCAGCACATCATGTCCAATCAACTGAATTTACTACAGGTGGACTCCAATTAGGCTGCAGAAACATCTCAAGGATGATCAGGGGAAACAGGATGCAACTGAGCTCAATTCTGAGCTTCATGGCAAAGGCTGTGAATACTTACAGTATGTACATGTGCTTTCTCAATTTTTTTATTTTTAATAAATTTGCAAAAACCTCAAGTAAGCTTTTTTCATGTTGTCATTATGGGGTGTTGTGTGTAGAATTCTGAGGAAAAAAATGAATTTAATCCATTTTGAAATAAGGCTGTAATATAACAAAATGGAAAAAGTGATGCGCTGTGAATACTTTCCGGATGCACTGTATATATATATATGTGCACAGAGTAGTATTTTTTATATTTTTGAATATCACATTTTTAAAAATTGCTTTGCGAAGATAATCAATCATCAGATGTTCACAATAAAACAGAAATGAAATATTACAGATTAACTTTGTTTATTGCCACAACTGGAGTATTCAGATCTTCTAAAGCCAGCTGAAACCATCCATCCATCCATTGTCCAACCTGCTGAATACGAACACAGGGTCACGGGGGTCTGCTGGAGCCAATCCCAGCCAACACAGGGCGCAAGGCAGGGAACCAATCCCAGGCAGGGCGCCAACCCACCGCAGGACACACACACACACACCCACACCCCAGGGCCAATTTAGAATCGCCAATCCACCTAACCTGCATGTCTTTGGGCTGTGGGAGGAAACTGGAGCACCCGGAGGAATCCCATGCAGACACGGGGAAAACATTCAAACTCCATGCAGGGAGGAACCGGGAAGCGAACCCAGGTCTCCTTGCTGTGAGGCAGCAGCACTACCACTGCGCCACCGTGCCACCCCCCCCCCAAAACCAATACAAATAATTTTTATTGTAATAACAACAAATTGTAAATGAGGCGTTGTGTAATTTTACTGTACAGATTACAAAGCTAGTATATTTCAGGGGTAAGACAACTATAAAGATGAAACAGCATTTTCTATCTACAATAACTGGACCTCATCTAATCTCAGTGCTTCACATTTCTTCCACCATATCCTGCAGATCACTTTTCCACTTGCTTGAAATGCTGTAGCATTAATATTGAAGTATGCTAAATTTATCCATCCATCCATTATCCAACCCGCTATATCCTCACTACAGGGTCACGGGGGTCTGCTGGAGCCAATCCCAGCCAACAAAGGGTGCAAGGCAGGAAACAAACCCTGGGCAGGGTGCCAGCCCACCGCAGGGCACACACACACCCACACACTAGGGACAATTTCGGATTGCCAATGCACCTAACCTGCATGTCTTTGGACTGTGAGAGGAAACCGGAGTGCCCGGAGGAAACCCACACAGACACAGGGAGAACATGCAAACTCCACGCAGGGAGGACCCAGGAAACAAGCCCAGGTCTCCTAACTGCGAGGTAGCAGTGCTACCATTGCGCCACCATGCCGCCCATGCCAAATTTATTTCTCTTAATCTTTGCACTATTATTATCAAACGTGTTAATTTATTTCTGCAGTAGACATATGGTGTTTGGACTTTATTCTCTACACGTGGATGTAGAGAAGCTGAAACAGTAATGTAAGTTATGTTAATTTTGGAAATATTTTGTAAAACCTTTTCAGCAGTAACGTTTGATGTGTAACATATTGTACTCTCGCAAGAAGTGGCACGGTGGTGCAGTAGTAGTACTGCTGCCTTACAACAAGGAGATCAGGGTACTCCCTGTGTCAAGTTTTCAGGTTCTCTTCATGTCTGCATAGGTTCCCTCTGGGTGCTCCAGTTTCAACCCACAGTCCAAAGACATGCAGGTTAGGTGGACTGACTATGCTTATTGACATTGAGTGGGGATGTTCACCCTGCGATGGATTGTCACACTTGCCAGGGATTGTTCCTACGTTGCTGGAATAGGCTCCAGCTTCCTTGTGCTCCTCATCTGGATAAGAAAGTTTGGAAAATAGACAGATGCTTAAACTGATATTTATATTTTGGTAAATTCCTACTCAGTCTTAGTATGTGTAAACAATCAATGGGAATTAATTTGTTAAGCTTGCCACTAGATATCAACAGCTATGTACTTGCTTATTAAATTAGAAGTGATGAAAATTTATATAAACAGAATGGCTTAGTAAATGTTAGACATCTGATTTTAACTCCAAATATAAGAAAATGAAACTTTGTTATTAATAAGATGTTTCATTTCAAAGGAAACTGTTCGGAATGTGTGATTAATTAAAATAAATGTAACTGTAATACACAACCCAAAAATATAATATTTTATTGCAGTTCACAACAGATTGTGAGCTTAATCAACATTTCCTTGAGGAGTTTATGTTGATGAACACACTGATTTTTTTCTGCCAATGGCACTTATTGACCAGTTTTGAACATACTGTATCAGTCCTTTTGCATACACTTCAATCCAGCAAAACCCTGTCATTGTGTTATTTTGGCAGCTTTTTATCATTTCTGCAGTAAGTTACAGTAATGGCACATTGTTGTCCTCTGCTGTCTAAGACAGGCAGAGCAGTGAATGTCTTGGTAAAAGCCTTGTGAATTGATAAGCCAAATAAATATACAACTTAAAAATGACAAAAAAAGAGTTTCATTTATCTTTATATAGATTTCATTTCTGCATATTTCTTTAAAAAAATAATACTCAGTGTTGGTTCAAATTAAACTTTTCATGAAATCATTTTGACTATGAATCATTACAATTCTGTATTGTTGCTTTGCCAGTCCATTTTTTTAATATTTTCCAGCTTTGCAAGCATGACCTCCAACTTGCAGGGAAAACTCGGGATTGGTGGCAGGATTCGCACTCCAGCCACTGTAAAAAAAAACCTCGCATCGTTCCACCCCATTCAAATTATTGTGGTGCTGAGGTGTCACCCATTGCACAGCTGCGCTCGGGTTCTAATTTGGGATCCTGAGGTGGTTCAACGTGTGGTGGGTGCAGTAACATGCTGTTTCAGTTTATGCTCTCAGCCGAATTACAAATAAATCAAGGAGACACAAAATGCACTTCAATAGGCAGTCCATCAATGATTAGAAGAGGTGAGAATGATTTCAGGGATATCTGTAAGGAATACCCTAGTAAGAAAGTGGGTGGACAGCAGTCTAGAATGAATTCATGGTAATGTGCATATTGGACATGAATAGCAGAATCAAAAGAAAAAAAAAAACAATAATTTTAGTGGGAAAAGCATAGAAGAAACTAACAGACTATCGACTCTGTAAGATTTAATCAAGTACTGGGTGGCACAGAGGCACAGTGGTTAGTACTATTCCCAAAAGGATACAGTCATTGGGTTTGAACCTTGTGCCTAGTGTCCCTCTGTGGTCTTTAAATATCCTCACCATAATTGGTGTATCTCCTCCCAAATGTTAGAGACAAGCGTGTTGGGTTATTTGGCTCATTGTGCATGACAGTGTGGGTGTGCAAGTGACTGAGCTTTGAGGTGAATGTGCACTGGTATTCTGTCCAGGATTGGTTTCTGCTTTGTGCTAGATGTTGCTGCAGATACTCTTTGCATTTCTATAAATTATATAAAAGTAGTTTAGAGCTGTGCTGTATCCATAGCGCCAATTGTTTATTTGTTGTGTGATTTCATTTCAGAGTACATTGAGAGGGGTGATGATTCTTGGCCCAGGCAAGCTTCTTTGTTATTTTCCAGTTTTGGCAATGGCTTTCTTAATAACTCTAAAATTTTTAAACCTGCAACTTAAAGTATTTTCTTCACAGATGAAGAAAAGATGAAAGTGACACTTGCTTACTTCAACCAATGCCCTGTGAAACATCTATCATGCAAAGCTTTCGAATGTCAGAAACTTGTTGTCCAATTCTATTGAGACTTTGCGTCTGCCACAACTGCTCCTTTGAAAGAGTGGGAATTCTATGCAATTTCAAGGAAGTGCCTACTTTTTAAAGGGTTATAATAGTGTGCCTGTCTCTCTTTGGTTTTTCTTACCATTATGATAGAAATATACAGTGCGATATTGTTGCACTGCATCAAATTATTATCTTCAGTGGCCATTTTTGGTTGAAAAAACGTTACTTATACTGAAATTTACATTTTGTTAAAACGAAATCTGTTAAACATAATGTTGTATAAATATTTTTCTAGGCATTCAAAAAGTATTCCTTATTCTGAAAACTTTAGTGGGATTTGATCTGTATATAATACAAAGTTGATTGACTAACTCACTCACTCATCAACACACTACTTCTGTTTAGTTAAAAAGCTGAAATTTGGCAGGATTGTACATCTAGGCCAGTAGGTATCTGCTAAGAAAGGACATTTCAGTATATCAGTAAACTAAATACTCCAAAATCTCAAAAAAGCTTTGACTGATTTGATTGAAATTTGGTGATGTTATAGAAAAAAGATAATTAGCTACACTGTGGTTTTTATTTGTTGATAGATTTTTTTGTCAATATTTATTAATATTATGGTAACATACAGTACATGGTCTGTGCTGCACTGAAAACAGGATTTATGCAAACAAAGGACAGAGCAAAAGTAATTGAAGGGCCAAGTCAAAAGCACCACTTGCCGATAGAGTGGACAGATGATTGAAGAACAGGGCTTTTTCCTGGACTGGAAAAAAAGACATATAAGACAATATACAGTGAAATGTGAAGTGGAAGGAGGAAGTTTGGCAAAGCTTAATGAAGATTCATTGGCCAGAAAGTATGCTATAAACTGTGGTTGTGAGCGTAGGTGTTGCTTTGCTAATAGCAAATAGGGAGGTAGAAAGAAGTAGAGGTGGAAGTGGTGTCTCAGATCAGGACAAGCCTGGACGAATGGCATTAGTTTAAATTTAAATGGCCTCCCATGAGCTACTCTATTGTAATATACATTTGCAGCTATGGTCATTGAAAAGGTATCCCCACCTCACCCTGTTTTTGAAAGGGGAACTCCACCCTACCCCACCCTCTGAGATCGTTTACATGTACATATGTGTCTGCCTTTGAACAGGAATGCCCAACCCCACCGCTTTCTAAAATTCCTTATATCTACATTGGCATTTGTGCCTTTTAAAGGGGGACCACATACTGTATAACTGACAAAAAACATTAAAAGAAATACATGATTGAATAGCATAAACAAATGAAAATCATAAACATAAATAATGATAATATTATATTCTCAAATTTCACATTATTTGCACTCATTACCAGGTTCAATTCAAAAGAATATACTTTTCTATAAAATTATATTCTCATCGTGATGCAATGTCCATCAGCAAAAGCCAAGTCACTAAAAAAAGCAGGAAATAATCTAATGCAGGAGTGTTTTACTCATGGAAAATGTTATATACTGTAGCATGTTGAAGAGTAAGCAGCTCCAGTGACCTAATCATATCATTTTATTACTTATTTGACTTGTGCCATTTTCAGATACAGAAAAGCATTTAACACTAGTTAGTTACACAGATCTTCTGATAAACCTGATTAACCAATGGCACTACTGTATAACTGACACCTATTGTCTTATAACATTTCCCAGGTAAAGCCGGGTAACACAGCTAGTTTTATTTAAATTCCATTTTCTGCTTTTTTCAGCAGATATGCAGGGACTTGAACTGCTCGGACAACATTCTGTTTTGAATGTGTACCTGTCCCAAATTTCTACACATTTAGTTACATGCAGTATATGCATTACATGTAAAATATTTAAATATAATGTAGTTATCATTCTATTGGGGAAATGTGTCATCTTATGTTGTTGTACAGCATTTTTTTAAATGCAGGATATTTTTCTTTTAATTTCACACGTAATCACAAAGAACAATGAAACAGACAAATATAACCATGAACTGTACATTTAAAACCATAACCATAATTTCGTTTTTTTTGCCTTAACTAACAGCTTGATCAGTGCTAGCATTAGTGATGACTTAACCCTATGGAGTTTTCTTCACTGTGAGCTTGGCAAAATTACAGAAATGTATGGGAAGTTTGCATTGAAGAATGCATTGAAGACAATGGGGTAGGAGGAACTAAATTAGTTTTGAGTGGCTTATAATGGTGCAATCATGTTTCAGTTATTTCCGAGGGATAGAGAAGCTTCTGCCAATTATGCTGGACTGATTATTGTGGCTAAAAATGTTTTCTGAGCTGTGAGGAAGAAGTACTAACCACTGCGCCATAGTGCCTCAAAACGCCACAAACAAAATGCAACAAATGGCCACAAACTAGCAACAAATTAAAAAAAAAAATATCATTGCAGTCATATTGTGATATTCCAATGTTGTGGCACACATGAGCAGTGCTATGTAGTGGTGGTGAGGGGCTGGCTCATTCCATTATTTGAAGTTGCAACACCAGGTACAACAGAACATCTTATTTCTAAACTCTGTGCAGAGACTTAGCACATGCATACAAATTAGCCATGTGGCAATGCCCCTAGGGATCAGTGTTGTACTGTAGGGCATGTCTGGTGGTAGTACTCATAATATTCTCATTATAGTCAGTAAATTTACCATTTAATGAAAAATACTGCAAGATTTTTTTTTAGCACATACAATGGTGGAAGGCTTTAGTATTGATCTTTTCATGACATCAAGCATGCCCAAAGCAACTTAACATTGATTTTACACTATGCAGCATGAAAGTTCTGCACATTGCTGCTTACATGCTGGCCTTGCAAAGTATCACAGGGCAGTGCAAAAAAAAATGTTTGTCTAAGCCAGCCGCATGGTAAATTAAGAGGAAAATGTTCGGTGAACAAGGTCACTGGCGTATGCGGCATGGCATGGCTTTGGCAAATTTCGCCAATCAACACTTGTTCTGATAGCCTTACCTTTTAGGAATTTACTGCTTCAATTAATCTGTTCTGATGTGGTTCATGTTGCTGGATTTTTTAATAGTCAAAAACAGTCTCTCCTGAGCAGCAATGAGGAGAAAACAGGCCAACAAAGTTAAATAAATATTCTTTATCAAAAACAAGCAGGAGTCAACACCAGAAGTTCAAAGACAAAATCTGGAGTCTCACACCAAAGAGAATGACTATAGTGTTGGGTGGAACAAGGTAACAAAAACAGAAAAAACAGTAAGCAAATGTCATGATACATAAAAACAAAGTAATTTTCCTGCAGCACCTACTTGATGTACATGTTAAACTGTGTAACAGTTTATAAACAAAACAACTCTGACTTGACCTTGTATATATGGTAAAATAGCAGCCATGACATGGCAGTTCCTACTGGAAGCTCATTCTCTTGACATCATCAATGTACATGACTCAGAAAGTAAACCAAAAAAAAAAATCTCTCAGAGCTTGTCAAAAAAAGATTAAATCTAACCTTTCTTTTATAGTTTTAAAGCCAATCATACATCTCCCATTAGGTTGTTTTTCTACAATAACCAATTTAGTACTTATTCAATATCACCATTTCGTTTTTTTGCAGTTACAGGTGCATGAAATATAGTAACAGATTTTTTGAGGCTCCTGCACACAATAGAAAGTCATTTTTTGATTGAACTTTTAAATGTCAGTTCCAGATGACTTATTTTACTTGTTTTTAAATCTTCCAGGAAATGCCATGTGGTTGCACAAAAAGCAATAAAAATAAATTCCAAATCGTGTGCTTAAATCCCTGTTCTTGGTGATACTGAAGTTATTAAAAATACTCGAGACAACATGTCTTTAAAAGACAGCAAACGCTCTCTATTCATATTTTTCTGATGTTCCACATGGGATAACGTGCCAGCAGCTACGGAGAATATTAAGCATGTATTCAGTGGCTTGAAGATTGCAGAGAATCAAGAGCTGATGATAGGATTAGAAAAGTTAAAATCAAATAAATCTCTGGGACAGGTAACATTTACCCGAGAGTGCATAAGCAAGATAGTGACTACTTACTTATGACCTTAATGTGTATTTTTCAGAAAACACTGTGTATTGGATTGAAAGTTAGCAAACATTATTTCATTACTTACAAAAGTTGAGCAAACAGATCCAAGTAACTAGAGTATAAACCAATATACCTAACATATGTCATGGGTAATGATAACAACAAGAAAAACATGGATTTATACAGGAGGGATTATATTTCGGCGGCACGGTGGCGCAATGGGTAGTGCTGCTGCCTTGCAGTTAGGAGACCCGGGTTCACTTCCTGGGTCCTCCCTGCGTGGAGTTTGCATGTTCTCCCCGTGTCTGTGTGGGATTCCTCCAGGTACTCCGGTTTCCTCCCACAGTCCAAAAACATGCAGGTTAGGTACATTGGCAATCCTAAATTGTGCTTGGTGTGTGTGTGTGTGCGTGCCCTGCGGTGGGCTGGCGCCCTGCCTGGGGTTTGTTTCCTGCCTTGCACCCTGTTTTGGCTGGGATTGGCTCCAGCAGACCCCCGTGACCCTGTAGTTAGGGTATAGCGGATTGGATAATGGATGGATGGATTATATTTCACTAATATGATGTGTACAGCTCAAGCATTTAGTAAGACAAGGTGCATTAAATATTTATGTTGAATTTTAGAAAGGTTATGAAAAGGTGCCATATTAGAGGTGCGTGATCATCCAGCTAAAAGAAGTGGAAGTTCAAAGCACAGTGTGTAGACAGATGCAGAATTAGTCAAACACCAAAAGCAAACTGTTACGGTGAGAGGAATTTTTTTTGTTTTAAATTAGGTGATATCCCTTAGGGATTCCGTATTTGGGTTGCTTCTCTTTTTTCTAGATAATAATGTAAAGAATAAGCTGTGATGTGTATCAGCAAAAACTGAACAGACTTAGTATGTATCTAAGTGTGACACAGGTGAAGCTTAATGTAAGTAAGTAAAGTTTTACAAATAAGAAGTAAACATTTCACAGTGCAGAGACTGAAACTTGAAAGGTACATTTTATAAGAAGGAATCATGTGAGCTCATCGCTGTTCACAACCAGGCAGTGTACAGATGGGTTTAAGAAAGCAGGCTGGTGAAACACTATTGTGAAGCCTCATCTGGAATATTTATTGCTGTTTTGGTCTCTATAGTAGGAAAACATAGCATTGCTACTGTGAGATAGATAAGTAGAGCTAACAAACTTTATTTGTCCCCAGGGAAATATCTGGCTTTTTACAGTTTTTAAGTATAATAAATATAAAATCTTATATTGTGAAAAAAAACAACCCCCTCTCAAATATAAACCAGTGTGACTACAAAAAAAAGAAAAGAAAAGAAAAAAAACTGTCTGCTTCACAGTCACAGTCATAGTGCAACATTATAAAAGAGTATTGCTGTTGGTATAAAGGAGCCCCTGTATGTTTCTTGATACATTTACGCTGAATAATTTGTTGGCTGAAAGTACTCAGTGTTAGTGTGTCAGAGAGAGGATGTGCAGCATTGTTTATAATTGCACTCAGTTTTGTTTTAATTCTTTCCTTCAGCACGACCTCTAGGGAGTTGAGAGTGTGTTCCATAGCTTAGCCTGACTTCTTAATTAGCTTGTTAATTCATTAGGCTTCTCTTGAAGTGATGTTACCAGCCAAGCACATCACACTTTAGAAAAACACACTGGCTATCACAGAACTATAGAAGATGTGAAGTCACTACCCACATTTAATAGTTCCTTTGTGTTACAAGACCAGTCCAGCTTGTCGATGTGGACCCCTCAAGCACTTGTAGCAGTGTAGCACCTCCACATCTGCTCCCTGCATAGTGACCAGATATAGAGGCTCTTGGTCCAGGGAAAGTCAATAACCAGTTCCTTGATTTTGCTGATACTAAGTTGCAGACAATTCTTTCTTCCGATTAAGAGATGAGTGCAATGTTGAAAGGAATTACTAAAACAAGAATGGGGTCACAGATGGAAGTAGGTTTGGGGTACTGTTCAGACAAATACATCTAATAAAGGTAATGCATTCTGAAATGGAAGATATTTGGTAAAGTTAGGTGAATAGGGTTTGATGAGTTACTGTATGTTGGGTTGAATGTATTATCCTTGTCAAAAAAAGTGTTAAGTTCTAAGTACGCTACTATCGTTTCTTCAGTTTAAATGGGACTTGCAAGTCTTTAGAAGATACTGAAGTGTGCTTGTTGGGTTAGGTTCCAGCTTCCCTGTGAACCCTCTCAGGGTAAAGTGGGTTTGGAAGATGGACAGATGGATGGATCTAAAATGCAAGTACTTTAATTTAAAATTCTAAATGTATGTGCCAATTTCAACTGCAGTAATAAAAATACTGTATATTAAGTACAGAAAACAGTAATACATAAGTTAAAGTACTCTTATGGAACCTTTTCTAGTACTTTAAAAAATGAACAGATGTATTGTTCCTAAAATGTAATTTTACATCTTCTACCCTTTTAACCTGTTTAACAAAAGTACTTTTTTAATGATATTCTGCAGCAGGGTCTCTCTCTCATCATGATGCCATCCTTAGCTGCATTTTACAACACACAGGAGGAACAGTAACCTTATTCTTAGCACACAGCAATAATGCTTAATTTTATATAGAAACTGTTATAATTCTGGTGTGTTTCATATGTCTGATAGAGATATTTTAGAACTGCATGTTTGTAACGATTTTTGTTTTGCATGTTTGCCACTTGAGTCTTTCCTGTTCCATGGATACCCTTATCATAATGCCTGTTGCTTATAGTGCAGCAAAAATTCAATGTTGATGTAGATGAAAGCAATACAATTTGCATAACTGATGGCAAACCGTTTATCAAAAGTTATCTAATAAGTACACAATACAGTATTAAAATTGGTGTCTTGTAGGATTCATGCAAGATTGTATTTACATGATAATTTCATTTTGTTTAATTATTTCATGACCTTTAAAATACCTTTATTGAAACCCTAGATTTTTGTTAATATTTAATCTTTTGCTTTTGAAATCATTTACAATGACATCAATGAAAATAACTAAAAACTGAGAGCAATATGGAGTTTCAAACATGTTATTAAATGTATCTGATTGTTTCCTTAAATAGTGGCTTAGCTTGAAGTCGCTTTTATTTTTCCTAGAAGCCCATGATATAAGATTATTAATTGATGACAAAGTAGTCCATATATCTGTTCAAGTAAATAATTAATACACAGTTTAATTCTGTACATCAAGTGAGGTAATTAAACATCAATGTGGTGGGCCTTTTTTTCCTATTGCATACTTTCATACCTGCAAAGCATTAACTAACCTTATACATAATATACTAGGGCTGTTTCTCACAGAAACAAAACCTAATGGCAGACAGTAATGATAGCATTGGGAGCTCTTGCAAACCAATAACCTGAGCCCTAAGCACTTATTCAGTATAAGAAAGAGTGTTTAAATTTTTAAAACCTGACATCTACTCATTTATATATCCTATTCCTCTGCAACAATATCTCATGGCATTGCTGTTAAGAAAGCTGGAGTTATTTTTCTGAACTATCAGCCATCATTTTTAGTTGTATATTAAATATGGCAAGAGTAATAGAGTAAGAAAAATAGCAGTTAAAAGGAATAATTATTTGAATGTTGGTTAGAGAAAATATTTAGGAGTGAAACAACATAGCTCTATTTTTCAGGCTGAAGTGTGTACATGTGCCATATTATAACAGTACTAGCCGACCCGCGGCGTAGTATACATCGCATAATTATTTATTGATTGGTGAACACTTCCTGAAAGACACAGTTGCCAAATGGGGTTGGTTTGAGGATATGACTGTGAGAGAATGAAAAGATGGAACTCTGGAGAGAGCAACATAAAATTGTCCGTGACTGAAAACTGGTTTTGGCAGATACAGGCATATCTTTTTGAAAGTTTGGCCCTGTGCCTTATTAATTGTCATTACAAAGGCTAATCTAACAGGAAATTGTCTGCATGTAAAAGTAAAAGGCAAATTTGAATCTGATGGGGTCCGGGAAATCCGGGGAATAAGGACAGTTTGTGAGATAGCAGCTGCGATAGTTTTACACTCCAGTACATTGCGGTGAATGCTGGTAACAGTCAGTCTAGTGCCATTACAGAGATTTCTTGCTGGCATGAGGTTTCTGAGAAGCATGACGACTGAACCAATTTTAATTTTAAGCAAATTTATGCTTAAAAGTTTATGCGGAGGCATGCCAGTGGGAGTAAGACTGCTAAGAAATTCTTCTGGGAATGAAGGACGTTCTCGGAAGTGAATGGTGATAGTAGCTGGATGTATTTGGGACATCACCACAATTTCTGCCTCGCCACCATAAACTCTGGAAGTATTCATGTAGTCAGCGTATTGCTGAGCAGACTGTATGACTATGCTTCCGTGACTAAGAACAACGGACAGCACGTCACCGAAGTTATCACAATGTTGGCAAACAAAGGTCACAGCCATGTTGCGAAGTTCGAGAGCAACAGTTTCGTCGATGACATTTTTCCAGAAATATCCAACTGATAGAAAGAAACAGTTACCTGATGCAGGAATTTCTATAACCTTGAAAGAAGAGTTGTTTCCATGAAATACATGTGAAGCGGTGGCTATGTTAGGAAAATGAACAGTCAACGTGGCTCAGAGGTGCATGTGCACTGTAGCACAGACCAAAGTGACTCAGGATGTGTTTGGTGAGAAGTTGGGGACGGGCACATGAGCAGGCAGTGTATGTGCCTCGAGAGGCACGGTGGACGCGGGAGGAGGGTTAGAGTTGGCGGGCAGGGCTCTGTCATGTGCATCCCATGACGCGGGAGTGGGGTTAGAGTTGGCGGGCGGGGCTCTGTCGTGCGTGCGTACTCCATAGTCGGGCGACTTGGTCTTTTATATATATAGTTTATTAAACCAATGAGTGTTTTTTTTTTTATATAAGAGTCATGTCCCCCATATTTGTGCCATGTGCTTTCTATTGTTAAGCAACAACTAGCCCCCCATGTCATTCTGATTTCTTTTTTTACTGGGATTACTAAAGGACTTTTTAGAGAAAACAAGCACTTACTCTTTGAGGCTTTTCACAAGAACTAAAAAAGCAAAAACCTTGAAACAGTGATACATGCTTTTATAACCTCTTGTCTAGATTACTGCAATGCAAGTCTTTTTGGAATTAGGCAGGCCTCCATTGCTCGCCTACAGCTGGTGCAAAATGCTATTGTTTGATTTTTAGCTGGTACAAGCAAGCATGAGCACGTTACTCCGATTTTGGCTTCCCTTAACTGGCTTCCAGTTCGTTTTCAAATCCATTTTAAGATCCTAGTATTTGTTTTTAAATCTAATGGTCATGCCCCATTTTATTTGTCGGAACTGCTGCACCCTTATTTATCGTCTCGCTCTCTCAGGTTAAACTCTGAGGTGATCTGGCTTTTTCAGTTCCAAAACTCTGGAACAATTTGCCGTTGCACGTTAGGCAGGCTCCTTCACCTGTTGTCTTTAAATCCTATTTAAAAACATCCTTTTACTTCATGGCCTTTAACCCAGTATGACATGTTGACTATCTGTGTACTTTTTATTATGAATTTCTTCAACTCTTATTTGCTTATGTGTTTCTGTTTCTTTTACCCTTTGGTTATTTTGTGTCTGATATATGTTGGGTTTTATTGTATAGCACTTTGGTCAGCCTTGATGTTGTTTTTAAAGTGCTTTATAAATAAATAAATAAATTGAAAACAACATAGACGATTATAAAAAGAAACTAAAGTTGAATAATCATGGCTAATCACAGAGTGTATCTAGTTTAATTCAGTGATGTAGCACAGTTCTGCCATGGTGTCCTTACAGTCAGGACTGTGGAAATGATTCTAGAGCTTTGCTGTGAAATGATCCTGTGAAAAGGTCAACAACTACCGCTAGAGCTGTAATGAATCAAGAACATATTAAGAAATAGGGATGGGAGCTGAAAAAGGGCAATATTTTAGGCCACCTTAGGAAGAAGTGTGACGATGCAGATCCTTGCTCCATGCTCCCAACATTCTTCTGGGAGCCCTTGAACCCAGCACCATCAGTAATGTAACCAGATGAGCTGGACAATGAGGACACCAAACGAAGCAAGGGGAAAGGTGTAAAGTGCAGAAGTGCTTTTATTAAAAACCAACAAAACAAATCCAAAGTGTTCAAATAGTGCAGTACAATCAAAAGTCAATAAATAAATAATCCATTAAAAACAAGTGGTCCAAAGTGGAGGTTAAAATAATTCTAATAAATAATTCCATTAAAAATGAGGTTAAAAACAAAGGCAGGAAGCAGTCCTTTAAAAACAAAACCAGGTGCTGGCGGCTCCCCTGCTTCTCCCATCCTCACCCTCCACCAGGGGAGTCACCCTACCTGCAGCTGACCTGCTCCTGCTGGTCTGGAAGCTTCCTGATCCCTGGCTTCATTCAGTTCCTCCAGACCGAGACTCGGGTCCCCCCAGCCACCAGGGCACTCACATGGGGTTTCCACCTCCCAAGCCTCCGACTCTGCTGCCTTCCGCGGCAAGCTGATCTTGATCATGGTCACTCCTGCTCCTCTACAAAACTTAGCAAAAGTGTCCCAATCCATCTGCCCCAAGTGCTGGCCAAACACCCTGCTAGGGCTCACTTCCGAGCTGCTCTTCCTGCTTGCTGAATCACACCTGCACCGGCTTTTGACTTTCAGCTTTCACTTCTTCCTCCTCTAACCTCTGTTCTCTTTCCTAATCTTTTTCTTTCAAATTTTTTTTTCCTCTGCACTTGTGCTCCTACTATATATATTGGGGACGTGGCACAGGTGCGCTGATTAACAGCTCCCGGCATCAATCAAAGACATGGGCGATCCCACACCTGTGCACTTCAGTGTGGAAACGCCCAAGCTCGCATCACGCCCAGTAACCGCTTCAGCCACACTACCATGCCCCCTGTTTAAGCTGCGACTGCGGCGATTATTAATTTAAAACTGGACCCACTATATCACAAGGAGCAAATGCTGGTAACTAAGGGTAAACAAGCTTGTATTAGCTAATCCTAAAGGGTCAGTGTTGGTGTCATCATTTTCCTTTATCACTTTTAGTTTATCCCTGTGATGGTCCGGGATGACTCTTAAACCTGTGAGCCCCCAATAACATATCAGAGGATGAGCCGGGCAAATGAGGACACACACACCGTCAGCAAGGGGTGGTGCAAGGGCTTAGTGCTTTATTTTAGAAAAATGAACAGATTTCAAAGTGCAGTGCAGTCCAATTAATAAAAAAATAATCCGTAAAATCAGGTGGTTGTGGAGGTTAAAATATTCACTAAATAAATCAAATAAAACAAGGTTAAAATCAAGGGCAAAAATCATCCTTCTTTAAAAACCACAAGCCTCGGTGCTTATCTACAAAACCAAAGTCTTCTCAGCTTACCCTTCCCGAATTCTTTAGCACAAGGAGATGTCCACCAACAGGTGCAGACAACCCTTAAATCTAGCTCCGGACCCTGTTGCCATGCCCTGGGGCATTTGTAGGGCACCATGCCAGCTTTCTTCCTTGCTCCCTCCATGCTCCAGTCTGTCGTGCTTCCATGGGAGCTTCTGCTCCTTAGGGTGCTCAACAGGAGTGGCTTCTCTTCCCCTCTCTTAAGCTTCTGGCCATATGCTCCTCACCCAGGGCTCACTTTCTTATCCACCTGCTTCCCTTCACATACCACACTGGCCTCTGTTCCATTCCTGCCCTTCTCTCCTTTCCTTTAGCCTCTGTTGCTCATCATTTTTTTATTTCTCTTCTTTGTTTCTCTTGCACCTCAGTTCCCTTTTAAAACCCTGTGGGATGCAGGTGCAGCAGTCATTGCTCCAGGGCTAACAGATGAACAGGTCAATCCTGCATGTTACTGTGGGATCTTCCACTCCCACATCTGCCTCTGGGGCCACTATGCCATGCTTCTTACACCTCACCCGAAAATACAATCTAAAATGCATGAGCCATAGACCTGCTATATTAGGATCCCTTTCTTATATCCTGTACTATAAACTGTAAACACAGTTTTTCATCCTTTACTCCCCCGTGCCGTTAGTGATAGCAGGCAGGGCACTCTACACATTTTAAACCTTTAAGGAGAGTACGTCAGCATTAGAAGAGCAGGTACCGTATCTCGCTTCATAGCAGCGAGATACTCATCTGTGACTTGGGTCAATAAATGAGCTTAGAAAGGTTCTGAAAACTTTTCATAAAGATGACATATATATTCCTTGGGGAGAGAAAAAGCAATGTCTAGTAGACTGAAAAAGTAGAATTACACATTCTATAAGAACAACAAATCTCCATCTGCTGCAATCATTATTTGTATGTAGGGAAAAGGAGCATCATTACAAACTCTGAAATTATGTTCTGCTGTGGTTTTTATTGTCAAGTCTTAAAACATGTAAGGTAGATTTTGATGGTCATGAAGCTTTGAAAGCTGCTAATTGTTGGGTAGTTATTGTATAATTAGCAGCAGGTTGCTGTTCAAAAAGAGCTCATGTTGATATTTTAAAAAGTCCTGAAGGAAAGATAGAAATTTGGAGTGACAAATGCTCAGCAAGACTACAGTTTGGAGGTGTTTACATAGACAATCTTGGCAAGAATTCACAACTACAGTATTTATGTCTTGTGTTTTGTGCTAGTCAAACATTTTACATTTTTACTCATCTGCAGGTGTTTCTTTCATTCTGTTTTTTGAAGTTTGCATATCAAGTTAATTGGTATGCAGGTATGGGTCACTGTGTTTAGAGCATACTCTACTTTTAGGTGTTTTTTTCCCCCATGTAAAGAGAAATATAATGTATGTATAAGCAATATATAAATATATAAGAAAGGGAAAGGTATATTTTATGCTGGATCATTAAACATTATAGTGGAGAGAAAAAGTCATCTGTAGAACTAATGCATGCATTCTGACACCTCATTTTCACTGTTCTCCTGCTTTATCTTGCCTTTAGGATCTCCAGTACAATATCCTGAGTAATGGTATGCTGTTAAACCTTAGTCTGTAACCAAAGTTTTATTTTTATCATATCATCACTCCTGCAGTCTTTCCTATTCACTGACTCTATCTTTAGTGCTACATAAAAATGAGGGCACGTCCTGTGGCAGAAGATCAAGTCTTCATATTAATGCAAAAGAGATTTATGTAAATGTAAATTAAGGCAGAGGAGCACAATCAACTAAACACTGGCAGCTGTTAGAGGTAGCCTCATTTTACATGTCAAATAATATCAAATATGTTTGGAATTTCTGATAATCTAGAAACAAGCAAACTGAGAGACCATCTGGCTGCATAAGAGATTTTCGCTCATATTTTCTTATGATTATTTTTTTTTCTAAGATGACCTTTTTATAACTAAATATGCAGCCCTATTGGCAAGAAGTAGTAAAGGGAACATCTTTTTGGCAGGGCTGCATGGACATAGTACCACCCTGTGACATAGGCAAAGCAAAAGGATAAACATATTGTAAATAAAAAATAAATAAATAAATAGGGACCTTCTGCCAGAATTGTTAAATCTGATGTCATTACTAGGGTCATATAAATCAGTGGTTCCTGATTACCTGTGACTGTAGCTTTTTATTCCAAGCAATTTCATATTCAGTGAGCAATTTATAGTTGTAATTGATTTCACTGTTTAGTTAAATTAACTTTTTTTGCCTCTTATTCTTAGGAAATGCATAAGTGTTTATATTTTTCCATAGCTTTAAACACTTAGGTTTCCTATATTTTCTCTTAATGTACCATTTTCTGTAGAGTTTGCTTATAAACTTGTATGAGAAAGCTGACAACACTGACAGTTCCTTCTATTTTTCATTCAATATTTGTATCTGTATCTGCATTGCTTGTTGCTAATTTTCAGCATTTGGATACTATTTAGGGAGCAAACACTATAGACAAAGGTTTCTTAAAAAATTAAAATAAACTTTTTGAATATCGTAGAATAAGGCAAAAAGGCCAGCTAACTAGACACTTCAATCAATTATAAGTAAGAATAAGACACTGATTGTGAAATTGGTTGTTAAGTCAAGTGGCTTTATTGTCATTCCATTCATACACTTTACTGTAGCATACAGTGGCACAAAATATATTGTGAGACATGCCCGGACACCACCAGTCGGAGACCACATCTTTATACAAGATGCACGTTTATTCACAGTCCTCCTTAAAACACAACACTTTCCCGCACAGCACACTGTGCTCCTTGCACCAATCACTTTAAACTCGGACCTTTCTCTCACTGCCCGTGGGCCGCCTTTCCTCTCTACATGGGAGCTTCGTCCTGCTCCCACTCCCGACTCCAGCTCGCTGATTGGAGGGAGGCGGCCCCTTTTATCCTCACCCGGATGAGCTCCAGGTGCTCTGCCTGAAGACACTTCCTGGTGTGGCGGAAGTATCAGGAGAGCACCTGGAAGCACTCCAGGTGTCCCTGGAAGGATCATCGTCCATGTTCCCGGGTGTGGCGGAAGTAGATGTTTCTCGGGCTTGGGGCGCACCCTGGCATTGGGCACGGGCCCCAACGGGCTTGAGCCTCCTTGCTCCCCTTCCGTGGCCCTCTCCCGCTCCAGGGCGGTTGCCCCCTTGTGGCCCGGAGGATATATATATATATATATATATATATATATATATATATATATATATATATATATATATATATATATATACTGTATATATATATATATATATATATATATATATATATATATATATATCTGCGGTGGGTTGGCACCCTGCCCGGGATTGGTTCCTGCCTTGTGCCCTGTGTTGGCTGGGATTGGCTCCAACAGACCCCCGTGACCCTGTGTTCGGATTCAGCGGGCTGGAAAATGCATGGATATATATATATATATATATATATATATATATATATATATATATATATATATATATATATATATATATACACACTACATAAATACAAGGCAAGTGCAAAACAGGAACTATACTATACTATAAACATATGAATAAATAAATTAATGAATAATGGGTAAGTGAATAGATAATATTCATTTGAAATGGATACTAATAGATAAAGAGTAAGAACAACTACTAATAAAAAAAAAACAATAGTAGTAACACGTGTAACAAATGTATTGCAAATAAATAAACTACTAGGAGTAGGTCTGAGGGCAGAGGGTTAGCATACAGTATCATGTGCCATAGGGAAGTGGGACAATGACCATGGGAGTGTTGGGAGCAGCCCTTAACAGTGCTATAGGATTTGCAGATGTAATGCTTTATAAAGATGTCCTATCCATTGTAGGACCTTATGGCCAGAGACACTGCAGTTTGTAAACCAGACAGTGATGCATTTGGACAGAACACTCTCAAAGGTGCCCCTGTTGAATGGTGAGAAAGAGAAGGGGAGGTACACTTGACTGCTTCAGCCATCAAAGAAAATTGCAGATACTGCTGTGTCTTCCCGGCAAGATAGTGTTAATTGACCAAGTAAAGTCAGCTTCTAGCTGCACACCAAGGATTTTGGTGCTCTTGACTAATTCCACCACAGACCCCTAGATCTGCAGTGGGATGTGGACAACATGAGTCTTCCTGAGTCAACAATCATCTTTCATCTTGCCAACATTAAGAGACAGATGGTTGCCCTTGCACCAGTCCAACAATTGCCATATCTCCATTTTCTAAGAGGATATATCCACATTGCTGATAAGACCCATCATTGTTGTGCCATCTGCAAACTTAATGATGGTGCTACAGCTGTACAATCATGAGTCAACAAAGTGAACAGAAGTGGGCTGAGTACACAGCGCACAGCACCAGTGCTCAGAGTAATGGTACTGAAAATGGTGTTTCCAACGCAGACTGTCTGGAGTGTCTTCATAAGGAAATCCAAGATCTGGTTGTATAGGTATTGTAGCCTAGCAAATTAAACTGCCCTATGAGCTTCTGAGGGATGATGGTGTTTAAAGCTGAACAGAAGTCAATGAAAAACATTCTAGCACAAACATCTCTTTTATCCAGATGAAACAGGGCCAGATGAAGAGCAGATGATATGGCATCTTTAGTGATATGGAACCTTCAGCGACATACTTTGTTATAAAACAAAGTAAAAGATTCAAGTTTATAGAGGAGCATAGATATTCTGCTCAGAAGAAAATGGGCTTTAGGAGACACTGAATTTTAGTATAACTAATCTCATTATCTGTGATACCTGATTATAATGGATACTCTGGTTTAGTTTGATATTTTATTTTCTTCTCACTTCAGGTTTGGAATAAAATACATGCTGGAATTTGTTTCTGTGATTCAAATCCATAACTCTGAAGCTAATTTCTGTGCCATTGTGCCACCTATATGCATATATAGATACATTTTCAGTGCTACATAATCCAGTTCAGGTATCCAAGTGGGCTGTAGTCTATCCTTGTAACATAATTATCTGGTTGATATTTTGTAATCACTGGTCTGCTAAGTAGTTGTATTGATAACATAATGGTCAGTGCTTTTGCCAAACAGCTCCAGAAAGGTTAGTTTCAATACTACTCTGTCTTTATTCTTGTGACATTTGTCTGTATTTCAGTTAAGCTTTCAGTAGGAATTCTGGCTTTCTTCAAAATTGTAAAAAAATGTGCTTAGAAGATTAAGTTAAATCTCCAAATTCTTCTTGAGTGCTTGAATGCTTCCTGCAAAAGGCTACCCTTCCTTCCAAGCCAGATTTTCCAAGGTAAAGTGCTGATGGAATAGGCCAAGTGAAGGACAAGCAGGTCGATGAAATAAAAGAAATAATGGAGGATTTCCTAAATGGTTTATGTAGTATTAAGTGTATATAGAAATCTTTCAGCTGTAGTTTTTAGTTTTCCAAAACATTATACAAGTTTTCCACTTAAATATTGTTTATTACAAGATCTAATTAAACGTGAGAATAATCCATTATGATGAATCTTGCTTCTACTGAAATGTCAGTAAGGATGATTATCCACTACATTTGCAAAGTTTTTACATCTACTCAGCCTCAGAAAATAAACAAAACATATGATTAAAATAAGAAACTAAAAAGGACAACTATTAGCCTGCTAATAAAATATTTAAATTAATGAAAAACAGGAACACTTTGGGCTAGGTGCAATGGTCCAGGATTACCTGACACTTCAGTACTTCTTGTAAGCAGACAATGCATCAGTGACCTTATAATAGACATGATACAGCAATCATATTATAAAGTAATAATACAGTATTTTATAATTCAAAGGTTCAGCATTATATGTGACCAACATAAGCTTGATAATGACCATTTCATACATGATCATGCAGTGGTCTTTTATATGTAGCTATGTTCAGGATACATTTCATTAGGTACAATCTGGATGACAAATATGTAATGTCAAGATGTGCCTTGTCAAGGTGACAAATGAAAAAAAATATTAACCACTGGCCCAGGTCAGTTCAAACCCCTTTAGTACATTATGACTTCACAGTATGTTTTTAAATTTTTTCTTAACTTACGTATCCAACAAGTGAAAACAAAGACAGGTCGGTTCATGGAATCTCAAAAAACATACAGCTGTGAGAGAAGTAAAGTCTTTTCAAAAGCCTAGGTACAGTGAAAAAGCCTTATTAATCAGCCTTTCAATTAGCTTGTTTTCTTGGCCCAATCTCTGCCTTGGCAATATGTTGCTTAGTGATAAGCACTGTTCTCAGCATAGGCTGGTGAGTGGATTGTGCGATCACTTATTAAACCATCAGAGCCAAAAGGTGTCAAAAAGTGTTTTATTGCACTTACTGTGCCAAGTAGAATAGTCTGCTAGGTATTCTCAATAATGCTGGCTATAACCAAAAGTTGGGTTAGGTTTTACTATTGGTAGTATTAATGAAAAAGAAAGGCAAAATTGGTTTCTTAGAATTCATTTAGATCACACTCTCAACATGTTTTCATTTTCAAAAAGAAAATGTTAAACCAAATGTCTATTTATTAACTAATGCAATAATAGTATTTTATGTATTGTCATTGTTGACAGGAACACTATTTCTGTTGAAACCTTGTTGCACCCAGCTAGGAAGAAATTATTGTGTTAGATTAAAGCCTGAAGTTAAAATCATAGTAGTATAAAACCACCCTTGACATTACCGTTCACCTTAGGCCTAGTCCACACAGGTATTTTTTAAAATATAGCTTTTTGTAAGCATTTTTGACCTTTTGTCTATATGCAAAATATGTTAGAAAATGACCTTTTGAAAAGCTCCTTCCAACTTCAGTTTTTGGCTTGTAACGTCAGTTTGTGCTCTGGTATCTTCATTGTGTGTGCCATTATCTGTTTTGTTTACATAAGGCAATTTTGTGCAAAGGCAGGCATAGCTAAAGTAGTGCATTTAAAAGTACAAAGAGTTTATCACTATATTGAGCAAGAGAAGCGTCAGAAGCACTACGGAGTTCACTGCTACATCGAACACTCAGACCCAGCTGCCAACGTCGCCAATTTTGGACAAGCCCCAGTCGGACCTCTAGTTAGTGGGACAACTTTGAGAACAAAGTGGCTGTTGCTGAAGAATGGCGAGAGAATTTTCAATTCTCAGTGACATCACTGTTGTCTGTGAGTGAGTTGCTTTGCCCACACATCGAAGGAAAGACAACTGTAATGAGATTGTCAGTGTTATGAAAAAAGTTGCCTGCACACTCTGCTATTTATCAAACAAGAGGAGATTATGCAAGACGGCAAATTGTGAATTTCCCCTTGGGATTAATAAAGTATCTATCTATCTATCTATCTATCTATCTATCTATCTATCTATCTATCTATCTATCTATCTATCTATCTATCTATCTATCTATCTATCTATCTATCTATCTATCTATCTATCTATCTATCTATCTATCTATCTATCTATCTATCTATCTATCTATCTATCTATCTATCTATCTATCTAAATACCTTTGGGTCATCAAGACAGGTGGTTTCTAAAATAGTAAAGCAAGTGTGTGAAGCAATTACAGTCCACTTGTGCCCTGTGTATATACATTTACCTGTCACTGCAGTCTAGGTTTTCCTGAGTTTTGCCAACTTTATATTTGAGAGCGATATTGAGGAATAACTTCACTTCACTATCAGTCTGTACATATAATTCCCTAAAGCCTAGAAAGAGTAGTGGAAGCTAGGTTAAGAAGGGAGGTGATGATTAGTGAGCAGCAGTATGATTTCATGCCAAGAAAGATCACCACAGATGCACTGTTTGCCCTGAGGGTGTTAATGGAAAAGTAGAGAGAAGGCCAGAAGGAGTTGCATTGTGTCTTTGTGAACCTGGAGAAAGCATATGACAGGATGCCTCGAGAGAAGTTGTGGTATTGTATGAAGAAGTCGGGAGTGGCAGAGAAGTACATAACAGTTATATAGGATATGTACGAGGGAAGTGAGACAGTGCTGAGGTCTGCGGTAGGAGTGACAGATGCATTCAACGTGGAGGTGGGATTATATCAGTCCTTTCTTATTTGTAATGGTGATGTACAGGTTGACAGATGAGATTGGACAAGAGTCTCTTTGGACTATGATGTTTGCTGATGACATTGTGGTCTGTAGTGAGAGTAGGTAGCAGGTTGAGGAGATCCTGGAGAGGTGGAGATATAGAGAAGAGAGGAATTAAGGTCAGTAGGAACAAGACAGAATACATGTGTGTAAATGAGAGGGAGTTCAGTGGAATGGTGAGAATGTAGGAAGTAGAGTTGGTGAAGGTGGATGAGTTTAAATACTTGGGATCAACAGTACAGAGTACTGGGGATTGTGGAAGAGAGGTGAAAAAGAGAGTGCAGGCAGGGTGGAATGGGTGGAGAAGAGTGTAAGGAGTAATTTGTGACAGACGGTTATCAGCAAGAGTGAAAGAGAAGGTCTACAGGATGGTAGTGAGACCAGCTTTGTTATATGGGTTGGAGATGGTGGCACTAACCATAAAGCAAGAGACAGAGCTGGAGGTGACAGAGTTGAAGATGCTAAGATTTGAATTGGGTTTTATGAGGATGGACAGGATTAGAAACAAGTAAATTAGAGGGTTGACTCAGGTTGAATGGTTGGGAGACAAAGTCAGAGAGGCAAGATTGTATTGGTTTGGACATGTGCAGAGGAGAGATGCTAGATATATTGGGAAAAGGATGTTAAAGATACAGCTTCCAGGAAAGAGGAAAAGAGGAAGGTCTAAGAGAAGGTTTATGGATGTGGTGAGAGAGGGCATGCAGGTGGTGGGTGGGGCAGAGCAAGATGTAGAGGACAGAAAGATATGGAACATGATGATTCGCTGTGGCAAAACTGCACGGGAACAGCCAAAAGAAGAAAAAAGATGGAGATTGTCAGCAATGTTTGTCACAGAAATTGCAGGAATATGGTACTTGGTATAAAGACTTGGAGACTACTAATAAGTGGAGCCTTACCTTAAAGGGTTTATTATAAAGAAAATGCTCAGGATAGATTTCAAATGAATGATTTTCTTCATGCAAACAATCAAAATATATGGAATAAAGTACGAAGTAGTGTGGGAGAGTAGTACTTTAGAGATATTCATATATTGATGTAATTTTGGAGAATCTAGGTGAATAGGATAGATAATGAGCTTACTGGGCTGAATGGCCTGCTCTCGTCACAATTGTTCCAGTGTTCTTAGTTTTTTTTTTTAATTACTCATGTTCTAAACTGTAGTAGTTCATTATTTTTATGTCATTTGAAATAGTGACAAAGTAGGGCACCTTTAAATTACCAGAGGATCCAAGTTGAGAGTGTTGTAAATGCCATTATAAAGCAAAAAGACATGCTGTTTTCAAATGGCAGTGTGGTTTGGGGCAAAAAATAGGCAGCGTTTTGATACAGTTGCTTATGCATATTTGTACAGTCCTTTTGATCCTGGCATCTTGCACATCTTATTATTTTTTGCTTTAACCCTTTTTCAAATTGTTTAACTCTATCCTGTATTTTGATCATCATCTAAGAGACCATGTTTCCCATCTCCAAATTTAGATCTATCCTTAAAAACATGTTATACTGGGGCATGATGGCAATTAATTTAGATGAAAATTCCAGCAGTCAAGTCATCTCAGTAGCTATACCAAGTGTTTTTCTTTTTTCTTGTGTTTTCCATTAAAAATAGTTTTGAAAAATAAAAAAATAAGAAGTATTGTTTGTACAACTATTTTCTAAGCGCATGCTATGATTTTGTTTAGTCTATCTGCCAAAAAAGCATTATGCCTAAAGCAATTCACATTTATATGCAATTGTAATTAAAGATCTTCAATGTAAATTAAGATAAATTTCTGTCCTCATTCATATATGAGGGATGTTCAAAAAGTTTCTGCACTTTTATATTTTCTTTGGAAACAGTGAAGGCGCATGGTGGGGGGAGTGTCGGAGCAGTAATTGGGCATTAAAAAGTTGGTACAACGCTGGGAAATATGCATCCCAAATGAAGGTGACTATGTAGAAAGGTGTAATTTCTTGTAAGGTGTAAAGACGTAATTTGTTTTTGAAAATCTTAATAAACAGAGTTAAAAAAGCATGGAAAGTTGTTGAATGTCCTTCATATGTGAATAAACTTTCCTGGCATCTTATTTTTCTATCTTTGAATCACATATTATCATGCCTATCTGATACAAAATGTAATAGGAGCTGCAGGTTCACTACTAGAGGTGCAATATCAGCAGAATCATCACCGTGGGAGTTTGATAAATTGCCATTTGTAATCAGCATTAAGCAAGATGACCACTTTATCTGGTCCCTCTCCAACTTAGAAAAGTTCTTTTTTTTGCCTTTTTTTTTTGCATTTTAATAGTCATTCAAATTGTGAAATACTAAACATTTTGTTTTTTTGGAAGGTTAAGGGTGGGCACACAAATATGATGTCTGGTAAACTGGTTGGATGATGTCAGACATCATGTTATTCTGATATATGACCTGATGCCTGACACCTTATGTGTGTTACCCTATTTAAAAATTTATAAGAAGACTGATGAATGATCATAAGACCAAGTGAAGGACAAGAAATAAAATAAAACAGTGACTGACAGCTACTGTATCTAGTGAGTTGAAGGTGAAACATGACATCCTAAAATATAAATTTGACTAATCTGCATTAAAAACAGTGGCAAACAGTGTTAAATCATCATTGCTCTGTCTGAAGCATAATACACTTTTTCAGAATGTATTTCCTTTTTTTAATTTTTGTTTTTTTCTAAACAATGCATGAAATATAGATTATAAAAAAGAACAAACTGTATGTTTTAGAAATATGTATGATTAGAAATGAACTCTGGCATTTTCTTACACAACCTATCAGTTGCAGTCAGATCTGAGAAAGCAGCTTTATATGTCTGAATGGGACCCATTAGACCAGTGGCCCCCAGTCGTTATTCCTCCAAGGTCCCCCAGTGTACCATAAGAGTAGATCCCCTTAGATGGGCCATGATATTTACCCTCTTTTACTTTTGCTGCACCCTTGACAAAGGTGCTTGTTTGTTTGAACATACATTTCTTAGAAAATGTATAGTTGATGCCAGTGTCAATCAACTTTTTTTTTTAAAGCGTAATAATACGAGAGGTCACTTCAAAAACAGCATACTTTTTTTTTTATTAGTACAGTTGCTGGTCATAAAATTAGAATATCATGACAAAGTTGATTTATTTCAGTAATTACATTCAAATAGTGAAACTTGTATATTAGATTCATTCATTACACACAGATTGATGTATTTCAAATGTTTATTTCTTTTAATGTTGATGATTATAACTGACAACTAATGAAAGTCCCAAATTCATTATCTCGGAAAATTAAAATATCAATTAAGACCAATGCAAAAAAAGGATTTTTAGAAATGTTGGCCAACTGAAAGGTATGAACATGAAAAGTATGATCATGTACAGCACTCAATATTTAGTTGGGGATCCTTTGGCCTGGATTACTGCAGCAATGCGGTGTGGCATGGAGTCGATCAGTCTGTGGCACTGCTCAGGTGTTATGAGAGCCCATGTTGCTCTGATAGTGGCCTTCAGCTCTTCTGAATTGTTGGGTCTGGCGTATTGCATCTTCCTCTTCACAATACCCCATAGATTTTCTATGGGGTTAAGGTCAGGCGAGTTTGCTGGCCAATCTAGAACAGGGATATCAAGGTCCTTAAACCAGGTACTGGTAGCTTTGGCACTGTGTGCAGGTGCCAGGTCCTGTTGGAAAATGAAATCTGCATCTCCATAAAGTTCGTCAGCAGCAGGAAGCATGAAGTGCTCTAAAACTTCCTGGTAGATGGCTGCGTTGACCTTGGACCTCAGAAAACACAATGGACCAACACCAGCAGTTGACTGTGGAAACTTTACACTGGACCTCACGCAACATGGATTCTGTGCCTCTCCTCTCTTCCTCCAGACTCTGGGACCTTGATTTCCAAAGGAAATGCAAAATTTACTTTCATCAGAGAACATAACTTTGGATCACTCAGCAGCAGTCCAGTCCTTTTTGTCTTCAGCCCAGGCGAGACGCTTCTGACGCTGTCTCTTGTTCAAGAGTGGCTTGACACAAGGAATGCGACAGCTGAAACCCATGTCTTGCATACGTCTGTGCGTGGTGGTTCTTGAAGCACTTACTCCAGCTGCAGTCCACTCTTTGTGAATCTCCCCCACATTTTTGAATGGGTTTTGTTTCACAATCCTCTCCAGGGTGCTGTTATCCCTATTGCTTGTACACTTTTTTCTACCACATCTTGTCCTTCCCTTCGCCTCTCTATTAATGTGCCTGGACACAGAGCTCTGTGAACAGCCAGCCTCTTTAGCAATGACCTTTTGTGTCTTGCCCTCCTTGTGCAAGGTGTCAATGGTCGTCTTTTGGACAACTGTCAAGTCAGCAGTCTTCCCCATGATTGTGTAGCCTACAGAACTGGACTGAGAGACCATTTAAAGGCTTTTGCAGGTGTTTTGAGTTAGTTAGCTGATTAGAGTGTGGCACCAGGTGTCTTCAATATTGAACCTTTTCACAATATTCTAATTTTCTGAGATACTGAATTTGAGACTTTCATTAGTTGTCAGTTATAATCATCAACATTAAAAGAAATAAACATTTGAAATACATCAGTCTGTGTGTAATGAATGAATCTAATATTCAAGTTTCACTTTTTGAATGGAATTACTGAAATAAATCAACTTTGTTATGATATTCTAATTTTATGACCAGCACCTGTATCTGCATTTTCTAATTATAACATAAAATAAGTAGACAATTTTTAGTTATAGATAGTAACCAGTAATTAGCAAAATACAGAATTTGTCACTGCAGATATTTTTGAATTGCATCAAAGGCTGCTCTCACTACTCAATTGTCTTAAATATTACTTCTTAAAAACAGCATAAAATGTTTAAGTATTTGTGAAAAAAATATAAATAATTTTGAAAATGCAAAAATGAGTCACTGCAAAACTTTTTTTACAACTTAATGACAGAAGCTTCTTGCTTATCCTCTGGATTCAGTGCTGGATCATTTCAAACAGTGAAAACCACATGTAATAGAAGTGCATTTGTCCTCCACATACAACAATCAAATCAACAGGAAAGACAATAGTATTGTGTAGGATGGTAATATCAGCGGTCAGGTAAGCCACTAAAGGGTGGCCAGCACTGACACCAGTGAGTAGAGTGAGCAGCATGTGTAAAGTTCACTTGTACCTCCTTCATGTGACTGTCAAATTTTAGACGTTATGCTAAAACACTAAAAGTTCTTAATGGCAGTGAGTTATATAACCTTCTTTTCACTTTCATCATTGAGTCCTTATGAGTAGACCATTCCCATTCTACCTGAAGGTTAGTAGCTGTGATTCTCTGTGCAACACAGATAAACAAAAGTAACCACCAAGCCCTGAATTGCTGTATCTAGATGTGATGCGGCCACTGGGAACGTATTTAATGTCATGTGTAAATGTAAGCCACCTAAAAAAAATGATACAATCTATAAATGAAACACACTTTCATGGGGATCTTTCAGAAAACTAACAGTCGTTGTGGGGCATATGCAACATGTTTTGAATATTGATGCATTGGGCCAGTTTATAAGAATCCATAGATCTCATGTTTAACACCCCTGGTGTGTCTTGATTTTTAGTGATTTATGTATTTTGCTGCTGTTGCAATTATGTCCAGTCATGAAAGTTGAAGTTTACTGATGCCCACTAGTGGGCTAAAGTGCTGCAATTGAGAACTCCTGCATTAGATACATTTAATAAGAATATGATTTTTACAGACTACAAGCTTTAAACAAAATACTTCACCACAACAAAATGAATGAAAAAATTAAAACATTTACAATATGTCATTTTAAATGAAAGAATGTATTTCAGGAACTTGACTAAAAAAATAACTTTTTTCCGTGCTTTTGCTCCCCATGTAAAAGTAAAATGGAGATTATCATACCAAACAAGTCAAATTTTCACCAACGGCCATTAGTGAGGGAGAGGCATTTGAATGCAAAGGGGCCAAATTATAAATTCAACAGCTTAACACCTGTTAAAGAATAAGATTAAATAATTTTTTAAATGAAGAATAAACTGAATGCCAAAGATGCTTTATCACAAACCCTTACACGTGTAAGATAAAGGATCAGTATTTCATTCTCAGAAATGAGATTTCATTCCAACAAGAAAGATTGCTGTTAGTGTGGGTGGCAATTGGGCTTGTAGGGGTCAGTGTTCAAAATGTTACCCCAATGTACAAAAAAAAAAAGAAGCATTTTAGTACTGATCAGTGTTCCAAGTGTTAAGAATTACAACTTTGTTTTTTAACATAGAGTAGGAAACTATTTTTTCTTGGTGGTAGAGAGGCGACTGAGAGATCCTCCATCCGCTTTTAAGTGCTGTCATTCTAGACAACAGACCCCTGGAAACCTGCAATGGTCTGAGTGAGTTTGTGAATGTTATGTTTTGGTTTCAAAACATCACTTCCACTGTCAGACAGATTGACAGAATCAGTGAAAACATACAATTATTTTCAGGAAAATGTGTTTCTAATGTAAGTAGAATTTGGTTTGTTGTGTGGTGTTAGCAGTCAGAACACAGAATGGGCTAAAACAACACTAAACAGCTCAGCACCAAATTGCAGTTTAGTTTCTTTCAGTGTTAAATTCCAAAAATAATTCATAAAATAAAAGCAAAAGCCAGTTTAATGCCTGGTAAGTATTAGAAGTGTTAAAACTCCATAAGGACCTCTTAATGTAAATTAATTCTAGCTTGGGAGCAACTTTGCATGTATTTTTTACCCATTCTAAGCCTTACTTGGCTGTTTTATTTTATCTGAATGATTTAGTCACTAGGGTGGCAATGCATTCTTTCTAATAATTAGACTAGATAAAAGCAGAAGGAAAATTAAATGTATTCTGATATTATTCAAGTTTTAAACCACATACAGCTTGTGAATTATGCTTGCACTTTTAGAACAGGACAGCTACTTTGCTTTTTCAGAGCAAATCCAAGTTGATGTCATTGGCTGTCTAGTACTAGTTAATAATGTGTTACTGGCTGTTCCTCAGTTTGAAAAGGCACCAAGGCAACTGTCATTATATTGTAACTTGTAAACCAGAGTGTGAAGGATGCATTAGCCATGTCTGTGGTTGCCAGTTCTGTTTTAAATGTCTGCCACTGTGTTTGCAACACTAGGCAGTACAAAGAAAAAGACACATTTTGGGTAGGCATGGGAGGAACAAGGCAGCTTTTAAGTATAGTTAATGTAATATCAATATGCTGGAATTCAGAACACAAAATGAATTTACACATAGTGTCAACCTTCATGTTAGTGCGGCTGCATCTCCACAGTTAAATGTTGTTAAATTAACGGTCTAGTTAATGGGTAGACAGGCCTGAGAAGAAGAAGTGTGTTTGGTTTTATAAACTTTCATAGCTGCCTGCAGTATTTTTCAAAATGACTTAGGTTTTCATACTCCATTTTGCTCCTGTTTGAAATAATCTCCATATCAAAAAACTATAAAAGTGCAATGATTTCTTTCTCATAATTGCCGAGTAAAAAAGCCGTGCAGATTAACAGACACCTGCTTCCTTTATGTTTCTCCTTCTTGTTTATTGTATGATACACTACAGGCAAATCTCAGCTTCCACTTGTCTCAGTACTTTGTGTGGAACTGTTTAGAATTACTTGCAACTCTCTGTCTAGATCTTCATTGTTTTAGCTCAAAGCGACTTGGCTGTTGTTCAAAATGAACACATTTTTCATATAATGTACAGTATATTGGCAATGTTTTTATAATTTTTTCAAATAATAACACTTTACTTCTACGGCTTTTTTTTGTAGAATGGAGCTTGTACTTAAATATTAGCAAATTTTAGTTGCAGAGCGAGTGGCTCTGCAGCAGCTGCTGTGTGGATTCCTTTAACCCCAGAGTGCGCTTTGCTTAAATGATAGCTTGAACGCATTGCAAGCTATTCTGGCACTTTTAAAAAGAGAAATGTGTAAAGTAGGGCAATATCCTGGCATAAAGGAGACGGGTAATCTGTGAGGAACGTTCAAATATCTTGTTGAAAAGTCTGCAGACTGTTTTTAGCACTGTGATAAGGGGATTACTGTAGTGTTGTTAAACTTGGGGTCTGTTTGTTACATGGATTGTGCAAAATAGTCTTTTAGCCATGTTCAAACCTGTGACTGAGATACATTATTTTTGTAGCTTCAGTCCATATTTTGGAATTTAACAAAAACCTGTTAAAAATATCTAATGTAAATATCCAAAGTCAACAATAAACACTTCATACAGTATTTCTGGTAAAAACAATGTTGAGTGTGCTTTTCTTAATCAGTCATTTTTACATGTTAATTTTTTGACTTTATGCGAAAATTTGAGAAATCAGCTTTAACTACAGGTTCCCAGTCTGCATTATGGCCTATTATTAATATATTCATGCATTTTTGACAGCAATCTAGGGCAGTTCTATGGTAAAGTAATATAGAAAACCCAAGACTTTAAAAAACATGAATTACTGAATTTCCCATTGGGATTAATAAAGTATCTATCTATCTATCTATCTATCTATCTATCTATCTATCTATCTATCTATCTATCTATCTATCTATCTATCTATCTATCTATCTATCTATCTATCTATCTATCTATCTATCTATCTATCTATCTACTGTTTGCTGGAATAAAAGAGTTTTTCCTGATTTAGATGTTTACATGAGAAATGACTTGCATTAACTCATAGGGACCTAACAGTGCTCCGTGAATAAATATCATATCAGTAGTGAGTAAACGATGTGGAAACCAGGGGCGCTCCAGTCGCCCCAACCCCAGCACAGACAGGCAGAGACACAAGTTCCAGCATGGAACATGCTTTTCCCTCAGTCCCCACAGCAGCACAGTACAGGGCACCAATACACCATTCCTTTTCTTCTGCTTTCCGCCTCCAATCCTCCACGATCAAGCTTTGTCCCTCTTTCTCCCGACTCTGGCTCCCCGAATGGAGTGAGGCGGCTCCTTTTTTGTTAAACCTAGGATTGCTCCAGTTGACTTATCTGGGTTATCTAGAATTACAAGGGGGCTTCGCCCCCTGCTCGCTTCGCTCACCTACCCCCGGCGTTTTGAACCCGTGCCCGCTGGGCAGCCGTAGTTTCAGACGCGCATTGCAGGAGCTTGCGTTGTTTTGAACCCGTGCTTGCCCTGCTTCTGCGGTTTGAGACGCGTGTTGTAGGCGTATATCCGTCAGTCGAGCTCGTTCGGTTTGAACCCGTGCCTGCTTTGCCTCCGCAGTTTTCAGACGGTGGGTCGCGTTCGGCGTTTGTACGATCCCAAGCAGCACATTGTTCCTAACTTCACTCCGCAGTAGTGCCACGCACAATATGGCGGTGACGCCTGCGCCTTCACTACGCAGTAGTGCCACTCACAATATGGCAGCAATGCCTGCGCCTTCCGTATTATGTCGGGTTTTACCATGCTGTGTAGGCGCCTTTGCTTTTCGTACTTTCCCGCGCCTTCCGACGCGCGATGTAGGCGCCTGCACCTTCCGGGTCTGCCTCCGCTGTGTGGTGTGGATGTTTAACTGACCGTCTTTTCTGCTCTTATATTCTGTATCTCGCTGTGCATGTGTTTCGTGCCTAGGTTTTTTTGAAGCTGTTGCATTCCAGTTTTCATCATCTGTAACCTGCTCTCCATGTGTTTGGCCCCGTTCTTTAACCTCTTTATGAAGTTTTACTTTGATTCCTACTCTGTCTCTTATTTCTGACCTTGCTTTATCCTGCTTGCGGCATGTCAGACGGTTCGTAGTCTCTCCCGTTTCGCTCTGGTGAGGGGGGCTTTGTGTGGCGCCTGCGCACTATGTCTCCTGCGTCCACGGGCAGGTCCCTGCGTCCATATCCGGTTTACCATTCTCGGTTAGTAATATGGATTCCCAGGTGTGATGGAAACACAAAGTAAGGTCCTACAGCTCCCCCTGGTGGCCCCAACAGAGCTGTGCCAAAATCTAACTCCCAGCGTGCCCTGTCAGAATCCTTGGTGTCACAGCCACCCAGGGGGGCTGCCCTCTAGCACCCCAGGGAAAGTAGTGCCTTATGGATGCTCTCTTCCCCGGTCCTTCCATCTATCTGGCGTCCCAGCTGGGTAAAGGCCATGGCCATCCATCAGAATTACATCATTTCGATCCCTATGGCAGTGTGAAGTAGCATTTTTAGAACAGGTCAGCTACTTTGCTTTTTCAGAGAAAATATGAGTTGATGTCATTGACTGTCAATACTAGTTAATAACTGTTACTGGCTGTTCCTAAATTTGAAAAGGCACCAAGGAAACTGTCATGAAACCAGACCACCCTGGCCTACTAGTGAAAGCTCGGCTTAAAAACCAGATCAGGCCAGAGATGGACTGTAAAGACTCAGATAATAAAATACTAAAATTGGCTTGTGATAATGTGGCTGTTAAATTGGGGAACTTGGGAAATGAGTAATACATCTGAACAGGAGGGTTGTAATGCAAGTTAAAGGCCACACTACCTTGTACACTACAGCACAGGGAACTGACCTTTTGAACTGTCATTTTTCCTCTGACAAATTAAAATCAGGAAGCTAATCTCTTAAACTGTTACATTATTAAATAACTAACTGAATATTTATTTACAATAATGTGTTTAAATACAGTAATACTGTATCAAACATGAAACATAGGGAAGACAGAAATAAGGAAACATTATATATGTAATGAACATATATTTTAATTATGTGATAGGTATATAATAAAAAACTGTTAGTTTTAAAAGGAAAAATATTGCATCATCTTAGAAATGAAAGTCCAGGGTGAGACAAAAATTTCTTATATGAACAGAATGAGATTTGTAATAGAGGATCATCTTGAAGACAGAGAGGAAGGACAGAATCTGTGTCATTGGTGCTAAACTGTTGTAAGAATGTCATCTTTCTGTTATTTACATTCTGCATTTAATATTTTAGGGCGGCACGGTGGCGCAGTGGGTAGCGCTGCTGCCTTGCAGTTGGGAGACCTGGGGACCCGGGTTCGCTTCCCGGGTCCTCCCTACGTGGAGTTTGCATGTTCTCCCCGTGTCTGCGTGGGTTTCCTCCGGGCGCTCCGGTTTCCTCCCACAGTCCAAAGACATGCAGGTTAGGTGGATTGGCGATTCTAAATTGGCCCTAGTGTGTGCTTGGTGTGTGGGTGTGTTTGTGTGTGTCCTGCGGTGGGTTGGCACCCTGCCCAGGATTGTTTCCTGCCCTGGGATTGGCTCCAGCAGACCCCCGTGACCCTGTGTTCGGATTCAGCGGGTTGGAAAATGGATGGATTTAATATTTTAATTTTGTATTTTTATGCTTTAATAAATATAATGCTTTTTATATTCATTTGGTCTAAATTCTTATATCTTTCTGGTCTCATAGGTTCAAGTGGGGCAGTGGCACCATAGGTGTTTTATTGAAAGGCAAAGCAGGAGTAAAAATGTTAAATACAGGTCTGTGAGACAATGGCCTGTAACAGGTAACCAGACATGTTAAAGTCACAACACTAGGTATTAGGACCAATGATGAGAAACTGCAGGGTGAACCTTAAAGGCCATAACCTCACCATTGCCTCTACATCTCTCACCCCTTAGCCTGGGAAAGACAGCTACTCCTCCAGACCCGGTTCTAGACAAAAACTAACTGTGTTCCTTTTGTTTCATGAAAAAGGATCCAGCAGTATGATTCTCCAGTTTCTAAGTACTGCAGAATTTTGGAGTAGGAAGAACTTTTTTATTTAATCATTTTTTAATTGGTTACTGGCATCTCACTGCCGCACATTAGGTAGGTAGCCCTACTACAGGTCGTGCGATGCACAGTTCACATTGTACTGTGTGTGGAGTCTTTCTGTTCGGTATGTGTTATTGTAGCTCTTCTTTTTCACCTGAAAGCACCTCAAAGTTGAGGTGTTAATGTTTCAATTTAGGCAGTTCATATCCAATGTATTTTTCTGAGCAGTGGGTGACTGTGAGGCAATCGATTCAGCAGTAATAAGAAATAATTCTTTTATCCATATTCTTTTTCATAACTTTGGTATTAAATGATCATTTTCAAGTATCTATTTTTTCTTTGCCATGTCTACAGTACAGCAATCAAACACCATATGATGTCTAATGCCATTCTCATTGGCATTAGCTATGCACTTTCACTAAAATTACTACAATGAGAGCAGCTTGTGGCTTTTTCTTAAACTACTTCACAAATTTAATACAAAGGAACAGGAAGCAATCACTCCATTTTGTTTTTTTTTTTAGAATGACAGTTTTGCACAGTAATTTCTTTAAGATTTTAGGCTCAAAGGAGCTATTTCTGTTCTGCCGAATTTTACTTTAAAATAATCTGACTTTCCTTTTTATACCTTTCTTTCATATCCTTAAAGAGTAGATATTGATATTACTTGCCAGAAAATAGCAGAGTAAAGAAAAGAGCCACAGATTATTTAAACTAATTTGTCCTGAAGGTCTACTATCTATCATTCATTCATTCATTTATTCATTTAAAATTCTGAACTCACTTACTCCATTACAGTAAACCAGGAACTGCACCGACCAGCTCAGATGTAAGGCAAGAATCAAATCTGGAAGAGATACCTGTCTATTACAGGGTATAGAAGGAATAGTAGGTATAGCAGGTCCTTTCGTTGAGGACTTTCTCCATTGTACCTCGGGTTGTTACATTATATTTTGTATGCTGTTTGATGTGACAACACAGCAATACATTTTTATCTTGTCAAAGCTAAAAACTGTCAAGTTTTGAAGGGGTCAGTCAAATCAATTAACACTCTTTTTGCAGAATGTTCATGTATGTATTTTACAAATATTAAACAGCTGAGCTACAAAAATAATGCTGAGATGTGAAAAACTAGGAAAATCTGCCAAAAGAAAATAAATTTACATGCATGCAGATACTTTCCAAATTCTTTGATAATAAGGTAGCCCTGGATTAACACTAGAATCTGTGAAGTCTACGAAGAAACCCGTAATCCTGGGACACCTTAAATTCCTTCACACCTCTCCATCAGCGTCTTTTGTTTTGCAAATTTGTCAGTCAGCACAAGTAGCAAGCAGACTGCTATCCCATCCCCCCACCACCACAGCTAAACTCTTACAAAAAAGTTCTTCCAGCTCAAGTCTGTTTTTCTGGGTGTGAGGTGCCTGGAGTTGTATAGGGCAAATAATATATCGTTATTTGGAACACATGCATTTCTTGTGGGTTCTGTGTCTACAACGATCTATGTAAGTGTAGGATGACAGGACATGCGAGTCAAGAGATGTTGCTGTCTCCTAATCAAGAAGTTACTGGTTTGATTCTGGGTGGTTCCCCGAATTACTGTTTTGAGTAGTGCGCTGCTCTTATGGTTACTATTATACAATAAAAACATACATTTGATTCTAACACTAATTCTGTTTGCCCGAGTTGAGCTGTGGCGGTGGGGGGATGGGATAGCAGGCTTCTTGTTGCTTGTGCTGATTGACACATTTACAAAACAAAGGATGCTGATGGAGAGGTGCGAAGAAATTTAAGGTGGCCCGGGATTACAAGTTTTTTCAAAGGCTTCAGGGATAATGTTAATAAACTATATGCTTTGGGCACAAAGAGAAAGGCGACACCACAGAGTGTGTTTTTTTTAAAGAAAATCCATCCATCATCCAACCCGCTACATCCTAACCACAGGGGTCTGCTGGAGCCAATCCCAGCCAACACAGGGCGCAAGGCAGGAAACAAACCCCGGGCAGGGCGCCAGCCCACCGCAGGGCACGCACATACACACACACACACACCAAGCACACACTAGGGACAATTTAGAATTGCCAATGCACCTGACCTGCATGTCTTTGGACTGTAGGAGGAAACCGGAGTACCTGGAGGAAACCCACGCAGACACGGGGAGAACATGCAAACTCCACACAGGGAGGACCCGGAAAGCAAACCCGGGTCTCCTAACTGCAAGGCAGCAGCGCTACACACTGCACCACCATGCCGCCCTTTAAAGAAAGTTTTAAGTATAAATAAAGTTATAAGTACGCAACAATAAGCATTATTTCTGCATCTTTGATCCATATATCTTTTCAAGGATAGAAATCAATGGAATGGAAGAGGTTTTATTTCATACAAAAAATATTACTTTACTAGAAAAATGTCCAAAAACATCAATTTCAGTGGAAAGAGGATTTTGAAAGTTGAAAGGTAAGCACTCAAGATCACTTAATTTCAGCAATGTAACAAGTGTGAAAGCTTTCATTAGCAGACTGAACTGTGGGGCTTCTTCTGATAACCTCTGCTAAGGCAGTCAATATAGATGTTGTGGAGTATGACCCAGACACAGACAGGTAGACATCATTAAAAGCACCACATGTTTATTTACACAATATTATTTACAATAAAGTGCGCACAAACCCAATACTCCCCCAAAGTCCAGGCCTCTCAATAATGTCTTTCTCTCTAGGTCTGCCTCCACTCCTCTCCTCTCCTCCCGAGCTCTTGCCTTCTTCCTCCTGACTCCAGCCATCGAATGGAGGGAGGCGGCCCCTTTTATATCCACTGGGATGTGCTCCAGGTGCCTCCCAACGAGCTCCTACCGGCACTCCCTGGTGTGGTCGGAAGTGCTGGTTGTGCACCCAGAAGCACTCCGGGTGTCCCTGGTCTTCTTTCCCCCAGCACTTCCAGGTGTGGCAGAAGTTCTGAGGGCCAGGACTCCTCTGGCATTTGGGTGCCCCCTGGAGGTGACCACAGGCCCCTATAGGGTTGAGCTTCCAAGCTCCTTTCCCGTGGTCCCCATAGCCACCAGGGCGGTCACCCCCTTGTGGTCTGGAGGAGGCATAATCCCTCTTCCAGTCCTTCCGGGTGTCCCAGTTGGGTAACGCCCCCAGCCGCTCGCCACAATGTACACTTTCTTTGCTTTGTCATTACATGTTTGTTCATGTTCACAAAAATGTTTTGAAAAGCAATATTAAAGTCTAATCCAGCTTGCTTGTTTTTGTTCATTGGAAAAGTAAAAGAATTAGGAAGAATAGCTATTTAAATACCTGGTCTTGTTTAATTTTTTACTTTATAGTCTATAAAGTACTCATTTTACAAGAAAATTTGTCTTAAAAAGCATGTGCAATATATGTTTATTTCTCAGTTCTTCTTTTATTGTTTTGCACAGTTCCAATATTTTGGAATTACTTCAGTTGATTAAAATAGCCTTATATAAAGAAACATCACAGCTGAACTACCCACTGTTAACCGATGATATTTTTCCAACAGAAGTACCTACACTGCATTCATTGTGTAAAGTATACATGCATAGATTATACCGTGATATATACTGTAACTGTGATACCTTTTATTTAAATTGTGATGTAAAGTTTTGGCCATACAGCCCTGTGACGGCGCTGGTTTGCTCCATACTCCCTGTTCCTTTCGGGAATCTCTTGAATCCAACACCATCAATAGACAGGACCGGGATGAACTAGGAAGATGAAGACAACACACACGAAGCAAGGGGTAGGTGCAGCAGTGACATAGTGCTTTTATTAAAAACAGTCGAATAGTGTCCGAAGTGCAGTGCTCCAAAAATTAAATAAATAAATAATCCAAAAAAAATAAAGTGCAAGTGGAGGTTAAAATAAAGCAAATAATTAATTAAAAACAAGATTAAAATAAAGCAGGAGTCTCCTTTAAAATTCTCTGTCTTTAAAATCCGACACCTCTCCGGCTTATCCTACTCGGACCTCACAGCACGGAGAAACGTCAACCAACAGGTGGAAACACCCTTTAATTCGCCCGAACCACTCCACCTGGCTCAGATGCTCTGTACTCCCACTGCTGCCATTGGCTCCACCCGGCAAGAGCACCTCCAGAGCATAATTGTTGCTCAGCAGGAGCAACCCACAGCCCCCTCCTGAGCACTGGCCACACACGCTCCTTCCTGGGGCTCTATTCCCGTTTGCCTGCTTCTCTTTTACACTGGCTCACTCCTGCTCCTGCCTCTCTTCTCCTCACATTAACCTCCATCCTTTTTTCTGTTTTTCCATCCGATCTCTTTCGTTTCTCCCTTGCACTCCCCTTTTATATGCTGCGGAGCAGTTGCAGGTGTGATCACCTGATTTCTACCCTGGTCTGATAATGAGACAATCAGACCATTCACACATGCTAGCAAGGCAACACACAGACGGCTGACTGCCTCACAGCAACCCGGAGATGATCTTCTCAGACAATCGCTTGCACCTGCTCCACTCCCCAGCACGAGCAGGTCCAATTATTTATTTAAAATCGGTGCAGCACCATGGACCACTTGTCACAAGCCCACTCCTACATATTGATATGAAAAAAGATGGGTAGATAAATGTAAAAATTTGAGAGATTGTGTGTGACAAAGTTAAATGATATAGCACAAATATTAACTTCAGACAATTTTAGGTTTGTGTTCTGCTTTTGCTATCGATTGATTTACTAATTATTTTGTCATAAATATGGTGTCTTTCTTATAGATTGCCATAAGAGTTGATGACTCTATTGAAAAGTAGATAAACAACTTTGATTGAATTTTCGATAGTTTTTTCAAATTTTGTACACTTTTAATATTTATAGTCAGTTGCATGGGTAATAATAGGAAATTAGGAAATTAAATTGTGCGACGGATGAGAATGAGTGAATTCAAGTCTGTCATTGGGACTGCTGGGGAGGCATGAAGCCCTTTTATTGTGTCTTCTATTATATATTTTTGTCATGGGAACATCTCAGAATGGGTGAGATGTAAGTTGAAGATGGGTGCGACACAGTGCACGTTCATGTGGTATGTTAAAAAAAGGGGGGAATGTCTATTTTCACAACTGTAAACTATAAATATTGCTTTTTTGGGTTTGTGCTTACATTGTATTCTATAGCAGTACAATGAGAAGATGACTTACTGTGTATGGGGCTCTTGATCACATTTTTGATCTTGACCTGGATGACACTAAACTAGAAGAAAATGCTAGATGTGATCCAGACCATAAACTGACTGGTGAGGAAGAAGAGAGAGAGAGAGAGAGAGAGAGAGAGAGAGAGAGAGAGAGAGAGAGAGAGAGGTTAGGAGCACGTGCTAATACAGTGCATTGCTACACCCACCACAGGACAAACCAACGCAGAATCCCAGATTAGGACTCGAGTGCAGCCATGTAATGGGTGACACCTCAGCACCACACTAGTTCAGATGGAATGGAACAGTGTGAGGTTTTTTATGAGGAAGAAATCCAGCTTTTAATTGTTTCAGACACAAGGTAGTGAATGAACAGTGCTCGGTATGACAAACATGGAGGTGACATGTGTATAGCAATAGTTGAAAGAGTTACCAAAAGCTGTAGTGACTTCTCTTATTCAAAGACACACCAGCCTGTGCCTGTTAGTTGAGGGATATACAGAAAGCAAGCTGTACCTACTAAGCAGCAATCCCCAACCAAAAAACAGACTATCTAAAGGAAGAACTGCCAGCTTTGTGTCCTAAGGGTCAAATGCAGCATTTTGTGACACAAATGTAGTAAATGCATTTGCAAAATATATGCCAACATTACCACTGATGTACTTCAATAAACACACACAAATAGGACTGCTCAGTTTATTGTATAGCATGTTTGAATTTATGATGTTTGTGGAATAAATCATAATTTAAACATTCTTTTTAATCTGTACTTCTTTATAGATATAATTGTATGGACTATTCTGAGTGGAAACACAACAGATGTAATTGTTTGGCACCACTGCAACATTTGAAATGGTTTCAAAATAAATATCTTGGCTAAACACAGAAGCACACCAGTGTTTATAATCACTCAACATGTTTCCCTCTGGTTTTCACTGTAGTCAGAATAACACATATATTGAGCTTATTCTACTTAATGATTAGTATAGCCTCAGGTAAAAGAAGTCAGGACTTTAAAAAAAGATGAGAACTTCTGAAGATGTTTAGGAATGAAATTGGTTAGAGATATCATACAGCATTAGATGACAATGTATGTTTTACAGTTTTTTTATTAACGATTACAATGGCCTTGAATTTTGGGATTAAATATGACAAACAAAACTGTCTTCAACACAACCCAGTGGTTAAACAGGGAAAACTGCTAACGCAATGCTTTGTGAGTAAAAATATATTCAAGATTACTGTAAAAGTAGCAGGGGCACAATAAAGTTATATTGATTGTTTGAAAGGTCAATATTCAGCATATCAAATCCCATAAGTTTAAAAATTGATTTAAGACTAATAACACTTTCTGTGGAAGAATAGTTAAGTGGAGATCCTCAGCAGTTGCCTAAAATCTCTGAAATGGACTGGTATAATCCATTGAACAATTCAGGATTCTTGAGTGGCTCTAACAACAATCAGTGTTAAACTATAAAAGTTAAAGTTTATGGACAGTGACAGCTGCAAGGTTGGTCACAGCAGAGAACTGAATCAGACATACCCCTAGAATACATACTGTATGACATTCTTTAACCTGAGTAATTTGTTCATGGTCATGGGGAGTTGCAGCTTGTCCTGGCTGCATCAGAAAACAGAGAGAATACAAAATATAAGTAAACTTCTATGTTTAAAGATCATCTTGTTATATACAATCTATGCATTAACTATTTCAATATGAATGCCATCTTAGATCCACACAATAGAGTATATGTGTTTTCAGATTTCAGAAAGAAAACATTTTCTCTGAAACAAAGTGTCTTTGGTCAAGAAGTAACAAACAAATAAATCTCTGAATACAATTTTAAATTTGAAGTATGAAAGGTGGTTAAATATAGCTGGGTTCATAAATATTTGGACATTGAAGCAGTTTTTGTTATTTTCTGTCTGTATACCACCACAATGGATTTGAAATTAAGCAATCAAAATTTGATGGAAGTATAGGCTGTCAGCTTTAATTTATGGTGTTTAACAAAGGTATTGCATTAAGCTTTCAGAAATTACAGCTATGTTTCATAGAGTCCCTCCATTTCCATAGGCTCAAAAGTAATTTGGCAAAGTATAATAAAATGTGTATTGTTATAATACTTGGATGAAAATCCTTTGAAATTAATGACTGCCTGCAGCATGAAACCCATAGACATCACCAAATGCAGAGTTTATCCAAATAACTATGGACCTAACTGTAAATCAACTCTATAATGTTAAGACTGATTCAGCAGAGTATTATATATGGATATGAAGGTGTGAGAATTCCTGTTTTTTCCAGAAAATTTAGCGAGTGTCAGCCATTTAGGGGCTTATTGAGATCATCATTTTGGTTTAGTGTGATGCCATGAATATTATTTGCTGTACATGGTTTTTTTTTTTTTTACCCATAAAGATGAACTTAAAATATTTATACTAGCAGCTCTGACAAAACAGTGAAAAGCTTTTAACAGGCTAGCAATCATCACAAGGGTTTAAAATGTGTGGTGGCCAAGTCATGTGACTAGGAATGACTTAAGCACTTCATGAAGTATTTAAATGAGAAACACCAGTTGAGTCCCTGTATTTCATGATTTTTCTTCATTATTTATTTTTAAACACTTCTGAAATGAACAGCATATGTAGCAATTTAGCTTTTAACTTGGAATTGGCATTTATGTTAAAAAAAAAAAAAACAAAACTAACTTGTGTGTATTGGGGAAAATGTAATGCATTCTGATCAAGGTCCAGAAAGACCTGAGAGACAATGTCTCTTGATTCAGTTCTGTGCCATGTACTGTGGTAATTATGAATGCTTTTCAAAACAGCCACAGTAATTTTCAACGGGTTATTCTTATTAAGGTAAGGGGTGTGTATGCATAATATTTGCATATATATTTCCTAGTTTAGGTCTTAATCATCTTATGATTTGTTACTGCAAAATTGGATCTTGCTCCGAGACCAAATTTTTACATCTGCAATCAGGACGTAGATTATTAAAAAGCAATCAGGCAAACCTTTTAACTGCATATCTCATCTCAGAACTTCTTCGTAATAGCAGGATCTGTATAATCAAAGCCCTTGGTAAATTGAAAATGCAGAGAGTGTGTTTTGCAGTTACTAATTTTGTTTAGTTGGTTTAAAAAGTGTTTACACTGTTGATGCCATCCTGCTTTATTGTGGAACGATAATTGATAGTCTGTTTTGTTGCCAGTCTTCTAACATCAAAAGTCAATATCTGCTTCCTAAAAGATCCAAGTTTTACTCAGAACTGCAACATATTTCAATACAGTCCCTCGACCTTTCTGATCAGTCATATATTACTATGCAGTTCGATGAAATACTGTATATTATCACCAGCTACATATAAAGTTGCTAATAAATAGCATGACTGAAAAAGTTTGTTGCATGTTTAAAATTTAATCTAAGCTGACAATCACTGTATACTGAAAAATTACCTTACAGAGTGCTTGTAAAGAGTGTAGATAATAATGAGCAAATAAACAAAAAAAAAAAACAACTCAGTATTCACTCCTGTATCTTAAGACAAAACAGACTAATAAGATGCAATTCCTGCTAGTAAAAAAATCTTAAAAATATTTTAACATATTATGTTACCAGTAAGATGTTATAATCTGCATCTTCATTTGCATGGCATTTGATGCCACCCTGCTTAACTTACTCTGTAACCCTAACTAACATGATTGCATGCATACAGAACATACATTGCTGGAAGGGCCAGAATTTTCTTTCTCCGCTGACAAGTTTAAGAGCATTTTGTGTAACTTGAAGAACACTGTTGAACAATTCGTCTAAAGATAAATTTAGGTTTCTCTAACATTACAACTATGGATGCCCGAATATCAAGTCTTAGACGACTAGATACTTTTCAGGGAAACTATTTATATCCGCATTGACTCGACTGCCCCTATCTAACTAAGAAGAAATTTTGATTCCATACTATTAAATAGTTTAAAAACAATGCATGTTGTGAATTTTTTTTTTGTGGTCCAGAAAATAAGCCAAAATGACTTCAGTGGGGCTAAATGAATTCTTGAGATATTTCAGTTTGAATAGTGCAGTGATGGGTGGCATGGTGGCGCAGTGGGTAGCGCTGCTGCCTCGCAGTTGGGAGACCTGGGGACCTGGGTTCGCTTCCCGGGTCCTCCCTGCATGGAGTTTGCATGTTCTCCCCATGTCTGTGTGGGTTTCCTTCCACAGTCTAAAGACATGCAGGTTAGGTGGATTGGCAATTCTAAATTGGCCCTAGTGTGTGCTTGGTGTTTGTGTGTGTCCTGCGGTGGGTTGGCACCCTGCCTGGGATTGGTTCGTGCCCTGTGTTGGCTGGGATTGGCTCCAGCAGACTCCCGTGACCCTGTGTTCAGATTCAGCGGGTTGGAAAATGGATGGATGGATAGTGCAGTGATGCAACTATTGAGAAAGATGCAGGATTTAGTGAACTCGGAAACTGACTTGTTGCTGCACTTCTCTGACAAAGGTCACCCTGTATGTTGAATTTAAATAAGTGTGGTGTCCATCTTCAACTGACTCATCACAGTAGCAGCCAGTTAGGCAAGCAGAGGGAGCACAATTTAGTACAGAGTGATCATTTATCAGTCAAATAAGAGCTTGGAATTACATTATTAAGCCATGTACAAATTCAGTAATATTGTGTATTACATTACAATGAGGGCAGCACGGTGGTGCAGTGGTAGTGCTGCTGCTTTGCAGTAAGGTGACCCGGGTTCGCTTCCTGTGTCCTTCCTGCGTGGAGTTTGCATGTTCTCCCCATGTCTGCGTGGGTTTCCTCCCACGGTCCAAAGACATGCAGGTTAGGTGTATTGGCAATCCTCAATTGTCCCTAGTGTGTGTGCTTGGTGTGCCCAGAATTGGTTCCTGCCTTGCATCCTGTGCTGGCTGGGATTGGCTCCAGCAGACCCCCATAACCATTTGTGTTAGGATACAGCGGGTTGGAGCATGACTGACGGACTGACTGACATTACAATGATTCTCCTTGGAAATTCAAGCAATGAGGAGAAGCAGAAGTAAGGATTCATTTTAAGATACAGATTAATGCAGCTATCTGACAATTATGAGCAAGATGTGGCTCACTTAACTTACTCAATATAAAGGAATCATTATTAATGTATAAATTCACAAATTCTGGTATCATGCTTTTTTCTTTATTTATAGTCACAATTCAAATAAATTATCCTTAAACCTGAACATGGTGGAGCCTGCTCCCCACACCAGTACTACTGTATGTACAATTTCATTTATTTTGACTGATGCTAGCTAAAATTTTGTTCCCTAGATTATTTCACAGATCACATATATTCAAATAATTTGTCCGCTTTTGTGTCTGTTGCATAAACAATACTGCATTTAAACAATGAGAAAATAGAAGGATTGCATATCATGTTTTTATTAGACCCTTAACCACAGCTGTGAAAAAATCCCTATCAATAAAAAGATAAGTGTCAGTGTGTCCATCTGGTTTCTGTGTCTTCGTCATTCCAAAAGATGGCACATCACAAACATCTATCTTATTTAAGGTTATGTGCATGTGAGTCTGTCTGGGTGTCCATCTGGTTGCCATGTCTCTCTTATTCCAAAAATGGTGTATCACAAAAATTTTTAGTAATTAAATGCATTGCATTTGTCATTCCAAAGAATGGTTTACCACAAATATTAGTAATAAATCATTTTACTACATTTAAATTACTACATATGTTTGTGATGTGCCATATGTTGGAATGGCAAATGCAATACATTTTATTGCTATATGCATTACAAAATACATTCCAATACATGATGCACTACAAACTTTATCACTGAGATCTACGTTGATTGCTTAGATTTCAACCACTCTTAGATGGGTAGCACAGCTATTTGGTTATAATGTCAATAGATTTTTCTATAAACACTGGAAATTAATTTTATTTGAAAATAATATATACACTGTATATGTGCATAGAAAATAAGAATGAAATTTGTTAAGTAGTTCCAGTGATTAGGCATGGGTAGATGGACAGACATGATGTAATAAGAAAATAAGAAAAAATCCATGCTTTTTGTAACCTGCAGTACGCTATTTTGATAGCCCTTTCGGAGTGTTCAGATTAACCCAGCAATGATCTTGCCAGAGAATAAATTTTATAATTGTCTTTATTATCCGCACTTGCTAATGTCAGGGTGGAATTGGCACATTCTTTCAGTGTCAGTGTGGGCTTTTCTTTTGGCACTTTGTTTTTTCAACCACAGCCCAAAGACCTGCAAGTTAAGTTGACTTAATTTTTGAAACTGGCTCAATGTGAGCGAATAAAGATTTGCAAATGAGCATTCTCAATGATGTAATGGCAGCCTATCCTTGGCTGCATCTTGTCTTGTGACAAGAACTGCTTGCATTGGACAAATATACATGTGAATTAAGAGGATTCATATAATGATTGGCAGAATGGAAAGAGGACTGATAATCAGATACTTTAACATTTCTATCTAGTCTTCCATTCATTGGACAATTTTCCTACTCCTTCCTATTTCCCCTTTGTGAGTCCAGGAAGATTGTCTTTCACAACATCATTTTGTACAATAGGTGGGAATATGCTAAGGACCAGTACAATTTTGAAAAAGATCACTCAGTATGCAATGATATAAATATATTGGTTGTGAAATTGTTTGGAATAAAAGTCCCTCAGCCAGTAGGGTCCCCAAAAACTGTTCTAGACAACTCCTGCTGTGTAGCAGTGATATGGTTGGGACATAAGAGGGAGCACACCTCAGGAAGTGTGAACTAGTATGGCGCTTGAAGCCTAGATGAAGTCTCTTTTGTGTGAAATAGGTTTGTCTAGTATTTTGAATTTTCTACTTGGCTCTGTCGTTTTTGCCTCGTGTTTTGCATTCTGTGTCCACACCCCCACACTATCCCCAATCATCCTTCTGTCAACCACTCCCTGCTACCACCTTACAATTCTGCGTACAGTTCATAAAGTTTATTGTCAATATAACATTTTTCAATTTACCACTGTGACATAAACAGATTCACTGCACGATTCCGGTGCCATTGATTAAGTAACTTCTGGTCCAAATGACAGCACTTCCGGTTCCAGTCCCGATGATGTCACCTCCTGTCTCGGCCTTTAAAGCCGCCATCTTTACGGCCTTAAATCAGTTCTGTTTTGGACTTCAACCTGAGCGCAACTCTTAAACCAAACCCATTTTGCAGCCAGGGCACAATAAATGGGTGGCTGCCCCAAACCTTTTTGATGTCTTCTGTCTATTCTTGTGACAATGGGAATATCACCTGCCACCTTATTCATAACATTTTAAATTAAATTACCAAGCCTTGCCTCTGCTCATGTAAACCCTGAGCTAGTTATTTAATCTTTTCATATCAAATTAAAAATAATATGCAAACACTTATATACTATAGCTTTCTGCTTATAAAGTACCCTGTTTTTGTAATCAATTTAGAAAGCTGCTAAAATAAATTGCATATTATAGTGGAATTTTAGATAGACTGAAAATATCAAAAAATAAGTTTGATTCTGCATTCACTTTCTACAATACAGATCACAGTGAGGTGTTCTGTCAATATTAGGTATAAGATAGGAATAATAACATGGGTGGGATGATAGACACACATGTACTGTACATGCTCCATAGTTACAAACTCCCTGTATTCTTTAACAAAATGCTCCTTTGAAAAAGTAATAAATCAGAAAATAATGGAATACCTATGCTAATGTACTGATTCTAACCTAATCACAATATACTGCATTACATGGATAATAAGCCTAATAAATCTGACCAGCCCAATGTCTGGAAAACCTGTTGGTATAAGTCACGCTTCCACAGTAAAGCTAAAATCCAACCTCAAATTACAGATTCATGGACTATTGCAGGACATAATGTGCATACAATATGTAGTATACGGCATTTATAAATGCAATAAAGACTATCGTAAGGTACATGGCTCTCCACTCCCTCAACCAAACCAGGCTGAATGGCTGTAGAGTCAGTAGTCAATGTAAAATACATGCCTTGTAGTCTTGTGAATCTGAAAGGAATCCAGAATATCCAGGAAAAATCTGCATGAACACATACAGAGCATGTAAAAAAAAATCAGTATATAGTTATTATATCAAGGATGGAACTTGCATCTGTGGTGCAGTAATGCAGAAGTGCTTGTCACAGTTTTTTCAACTATCCCTTGCTGCATTTGTGTGTGTCCTCATTTGCCTGGCTCATCTCAGCTATAACTATCGACGGTGGCGTGTTCAAGAGGCTCCAAAACAGAATTGGGAAAAAATCTAATTGGTACACAAAATATGAGACCTGTTCTTAACAAAGTGAGAATTGAATTCTATCAGTGAGAAGGGCTGCTAATATAACACTTTTACTAATCAAGAGAGTTAGTTTTATCGCTTAATGTTCATGTGCTATTACAACACTGCAATGTTCTTCAGTGTGAGAGTGATAACTGGCAATATGAATGGGGCCTGAAAAAGTGGCTGACTCATACTGCAGTCTCAGTCAATAGAGCAGGAATACACATGTCTACTTATGATATACTGTACATTCATGAAATCAAATTGAATATTGACATATTGAACTGTTATTCCCCTAGACTTACAATACTTGTGATAAGCATTATGTTGAATCCAAACAAACTTTAAACCTATCCCTACACATTAGACAAGCAACAAAAAAACACCAGTTTTATCACAGTGTGTGTGCTGTTTTACAGCACTAAATAATGTTGACATCAGATGGCAGGGAGTGGAGTACTTCACATTTTGCTGTAGTGGAGTATTCAACTTAAATAAATTGCCATTAGTTAAGAAACTCCTTACAGCTAGCACTCCATGAATGGGAATAGAATCTGAGGCTCTTTTTTGATGGTTTCCAGGGATGATGTATTGGTAGTAACAGCAGCTCCTGCAGTATGCTAGAAATCACCCAGTTCAGCCACTAGTTGTTGGACAGTAGCTTTAAACTGTGAGACCTGATCTATCTTTTTTTTTCTAGTCTGCTACTTTAGTGTTTAGCCTTTGAATCTCTAAGACTCATTATTCATGGTGCAGACTTAACAGGTCATGGCTGTCAAGAGTTGGAGTAAAAATCCAGAATTTAAATATCCAGTGTCAGATTTTAGGAATAATAAAGAGAAGAAGTCAAATGAAGCCAAAGCAGTAACAATTAGAATTAAGACATTGTCTATCACAGTAAAAAGAGATACTGAAACTCAAAGTCATAAACAAAAGTGGATTTGAAACCAGTTGACTCTTACAAGACAATTGCTCAAAAACACTTTTTTTTGGTAAGTGTTCTCTTCTATTTTACAAAATTTAGATTCATGTTACTGTGAACAGCCAGCATATGTAACATGGCTGCTATTATGTCATGAGTCATAGAACCTTTAATAGAAACCCAGGCAGCATTACAGTAATCAGACACGTAAAATGGCAATGACTATAAAATCCAGAAAAACACAAAATGGTGTTGCCATGCAAACAAACAAACTGGCAGCAATTTAATGTCAACAAAAGAAGAATAAAAATAACAAAAATCTAATAATATAAAAATGAAACAAAGGCTGAATAGTTGAGCAATATATTTCCAGCCTGTTAGGGCTGGGTTATACTTCATGATCAGAACCCTTACGTTCATGCATCATGGTTGCCACGTCTTTCCAGCATTCTCTTGATGCATCCTCTGAGCACATTGTCAGAAATTAACATGACGCATGCTCGAGGTGCAGTACCAGCAAAAATTTGGGTGGTGTGTATATTCAGCTTTTGGTATGTGACATCAACATCATTGTTTACTATAAGCATGTGATCAACAGCTCCAACAGGATCAATCTACGAACTTCGGTGTTTGATGAATGGTTTGATAGGGTGAGTCAAATTATGAAACTTAAATGCTGACATGCTTAAGTATTCATGTTGCTTTACTTTAACCATTTCTCGCATAGGCAATACAAGATTTGCATATTCCCCATGGTAATAACGCAATATATTTAAAGGTCTCACTTACGATCTTCTGTGTCGCTGTTGCCATCCTTTTTTTTGGCACCTTTGCAATAACATCAGAATGCTAAGAATTTTTATCTTTAACATCTTTCTTTCCTCAGTTCACAACTCTGCAAAATTGAACGTTGTTTTGTCACCATGATGATTTTTCACACTGCCACCTGGTAGAATCCTCCAGATTTATGTGTCGTGTAGCAACATATATCCGAGCCTTACTCACAGCATTGACATGTAAAATGAATGACTAATCATAGTTAATTATGCATCATTTGAATGCTGTGAACTGGCCTTTTATTGTATGTGGCTCCATACAGGTGGGATCTCTGATAGAACTAGATTCACACAACTGTGATGCGCTGTTCACCTTGGCATATGTATTGTATGTGCAAATTGTGTATTTTACTGATAAAAGAAAGTAAACAACATGGAAACATGATTTATTTGAAGGAAGACACCACTGGGAATGGAAAAATACAATTATTGCTTTTGATTAACTTGTTGGATTTTTGTCGGCAGAACACCTCGTTCATGACTGGCTATGTATCAGCCTTGCTCTATGGGGTGCACAAACCTCTCTATTACAACATAGTCACTGAGAGAGAGAAAGAGTTGGAACTTATGCTAGATGCTGAAATGTATTAGATATAACTGGACACCCCAATGATTATGCATCACCTCCAGGACCAGAGTTCTCAGTTAGTTTGGTCACTCTTTTTTCTGCAGGGAAGCAACCAGACAGAGTACACATTCTTACAAGCACACTTCTGTCTACCATATCGTTGTAAGTTGAATCAGTGGATGACAAGCTTGTCTTGATACAAGGTATTGAGGAAGCTCAGACTGTTTGGGTATATAACAGCTGTATAGAGCATTCAAACTTTCTACAAACAGTCGATGTGGTTGCCAGAAACTTTGATTGTCTGCCAACTCTGTAGTATTCCTGTGTGCCTTCAAAACTCACGTGGATTCATGGAGACACCTGGAGGTTCTGAATGGTTCTTTCAATGCTAGTAATTGATTGCTTATAACAAACAGCACATTGAACACAAAGTTGCAAGTTTGCCTGGCATCAGAGAAACTTGGGCTAAACATATGTGGTTTGAACGTGCTTAATCTGGTTTGAGGCTAGACATCAGGTAAACAAAGGTTTTGAACTCACACAGTTGGAACAATGGCTAGAGGACATAAATGGTACTGATGGTATCTTGGGAACTGTTGATCATTGCATTTCCTCAATATCATTTCAACTGTTGTATCTAAAGAACATTCTCCTGCATCTTGGGATGGTCACTGAGAGAGAGAAAGAGTTGGAACCGACTGTAGACAGGGAGTCTGAATTAATTTCATTCAAAAACTATGAAAGGCTACTGTATGAAGCTTTAACTAAATGACAGTCTGTGCCTGTTATGGTGGCAACCCTAAAATCAGCAGGTGGAAAACAATAGTGAGGAAAGTTGTCTAATTAAAGAAAGAGTCCTTCTTTGCAAAGCTAGTAGTAGGTATTAACAGGCCAAAAATGTCAGCTATTATGGAGGTTAAAGCAAAAGCCTGTATAAGGGAGGATTTCAATAAAGCCATAAATGAAGGTTGCTGATGTTCTTGTAAACTGTTAAATGTCTCTGTAAAGATAGGCAGGGCTTTTTTTTTAAGAAGAGTGGACAAACATTCACTTTGACTGAGGTGAACAAAACATCTTGAGAGGCTTGTAAATTTGATTGAGATAGCCTTCTTGAAAAAGAAGGCAGTGCAGAAAGCTTTGGTTGATTAAGGTGCATTTAAAATGCTGAAGTCACTGCAGTGTGTTTTTTATGTGATTTTTTTTAAGGTTAAAAAAGGGTGTGTGCTAATTATGACATACTCATTCATCTCAGTCTGCCTGGGAAATTGTATGCTAGGGAACTGAAGCTGAGACTCTGGCAGATAGTCAAATCTCAGATTAGCAAGAGAAATGTGTATTCTACCTTTGCTGTGGAACAGTGGACCAACTTTTTGGCCTTGCACAGGTTTTTGAGAGGTTGTGAAAATTTAATAATACTGTGTGGACTTTGGAAAGGCTAATAACAATATAACCTGGTACTGTATATTAAAGAGGAGTCTACAAAATATTTGGACTTCAGGACTACTGCTGAGTGTCGTTTGGTCACCGTATTTGCATTCTTGGCATTCGGTCAAGTCTTTTGAAAGGCAGAGTAAGATTCTGACAAAGATGTCTTACCTTTTATCTTATTGCTAATATTCCAAGAAAACATATTAAGGCATCGCTGGCTTTGAGAGTCTCCAAAGTGTTACACATTGACTGTTTATGAGTGATACTGTCAACATAAGACTCCGATATCTAGTAGACAATGGGGCAATTCACTACTGAATGTGAAACAAATGGGACAAGAAACAGCATCTCCATAACTAAGGTCATGGTCCTTGTCTGTACAGGTTAGGGTGTGAACAGCTACCCCACTCGAAATCTTGTTCATATGTCATGGCAGATGTAATTGTAATATTGGCCAATGACTCAATGCAGGGCTGGCAGATGTGCAAAATTCTGTAAACTTTGTATCGGAATGTGATGGTGAAACAGGAAATAAGTCCTAGAACAATTTAGAAATTTATGTATTTATTTTTTAAAAGAGCTTCTGTAAAAAGCCCAGTTTTCCCCTGGAGACAAATAAAGGCCTATCTATCACAAAGATTTTTTTGTTTTGTAACAGCAAGTCTACATTATCATCATTACCTAAGTTCAAGACGTCTAGGGAACGATTCTAAGACTAATTAGGGGAGTAATACTGCTAGAAATTAGATTCTTATAATGGGGCAGAGACAGCCCACCTGATATTGTGAAGTTTTTTTTTAGCTCTGTACTGTAGTAACTGCCTTCAGAAACATTCAGGGATATTTCTCCTTAATTAAAAGTTAGGAAATAAAGCACGAGTCAGAAAACCAAGCTAAGTTCATAACCAAAAGATCAATTCTATGTTTTGTCAAAGCCTAATACAGAAACTACATAATAAAGTCAATACAGAAAAGCAATAAATCTGGAAACCAGGTCAAAAGTTAGAAGTAAAACACAACTCACATAAAGTAAAAGTTATCTAGTCTCCGAATACCAAGAAGTGCATGGAGTTGGCCTTTATACTGTACCCTTAACCCATAATAATGCACCCAGCATGACCCCAGACATCGTCCATAACACCATAGCCACCGTTAAAAAACAAAACTGCACAAAATGTCAGAATGCAAGATCAAACAAAACTTTGTTGAAAAATAATGCTTAAAATTAACAAATTCGGATGTAAGCTTTCTAGCAAAAACCAAACATCAAAAATTAAACCTTTGGCTCAACAAAACCCTAGGAGAGACATATACTTTAATTCAAACACAGAAAATGTGTGAAAAATTAAACAGAAATGCCAAATACAACATCCATTTTACAAAAGCTTCTGTGTAACCTAAAGATCTCTGATTTGCATACTGGTGGGAAGCTATCGCATCACTGAGTGAATTCTTGTACTTAAAAACGTACTTTCTATAATAGGCTGAAAAGGTTAACATATGACATAAGGAGCACATTGTAGAATCAAGAGGAGCCAGTTGAATAAGTTTAGGCATGTAACAAGGATGTCTCCTCAGTCCCTCAGACAAGGACCAAGAATTTCACACTGGTAGAACATCCAGACCTCTCAAGAGACTTGAGTGTTCCAGGGAATTTCACAGAAGTTTGCTTTACTAAGCGATGGGTAGACTGTCCAGCTCAGTTATTTGTGACCATAAACTACACAAGGAAAAGTAAATGGAGAGAGATGTAAAATTTACTTATTGCCTGTCAATTTAGCTGTGCATTTACAATTTAAAAATATGAACCTATATAAGCCTTGTTTTATGCAGTGCATTTAATTGCTCATACCATTATAAATCAATTTCTAAAGCACACAAGCCATTCTTTTCAACCGGTTACAGTAGTGCAGTGGTTTTGAGAGCCAACAGGAAAGGCTGTCTCCTTAAAAAGATTGGTTATTGGCAAATGACACACATGTGTATGTTGCATTTAAAATTTGAAAAATGCAAAAAAGCTTTTGTTTTGTTACAAAAATATCTTATTGTTATAAAAATAATTTATGAATCTGCTTTAATGTCATAATAGGCATTGTCACACACATGTGAGTATAAGCTGAAGGGCTTATATAATCGTAACAACTTGTCTGACCAGGGGTGGAGGGGTGCACTGAATCTCATTCTCAGTTCCCTACAGACTGTTCCTGGGAAATCCCTCCAAGTGCCGAAGCCCAGAGGAAGACACTTAAAGTCCCGGCCCCGAGGGTGACATCACTTCCAATCCCAGCCCCGAGGGTGACATCACTTCTAGCCCTGGGTCCGAGGGCGACATCACTTCCATTCCCCACCCCGAAGGCGTCATCACTTCCAGTCAACTCTCCATAAAAGCCGCTCCCCTTCCTCTGATCATCAGTTCTGTCTTGGACTCAGTAGTGTAAACTACCCTGTGCTATTTTTGCAACTACCTTTTTGCAGCCTGGATTACAATATACAGGTGGCTGCCCCAAACCTTCTTGCGATGTCTGGAGTCGTTTATTGTGACAGCTTGTGGAAAGTCTACTTAGTCAAAGAACAGTATGACTGCATTTTTAAAATTATACAGCTTACCCTTTGCTTGTATAAATGGTCTTTATTGCTGCATAACTGTATTTATTTCAGTTAACCTAGAACAGCGTTCTGCTGTTGACATTCTGTTTAAATAACTGACACTTCATTGGTTCCAATATCATTCTAAACATCAACCTGTTTCCCTATTTTTTTATCTGTCTGCATCACCCTGCTTCGAAGGTCTTGCAGTAATTCGAAGTGTCACTTGATGCATATCATCCTTGTTATTATAATCATTATGACACAGAACATATACAGTAGGGTGACAGTGATAAATAATTCTTCAAGATGTCTTATAACATATGGTGGTATGACAGTGTGTGTCACAATAAGTTCTTTGAGAAAACATTATTAGTCATATTTACAAATGATTGAACCCTGCTAAATAAACATACTACATATCAAGTCATGAGCATAATCTTTGTTTATTCTGACAAATGGACATTTAATGATGGAAGTTAAGACCTGTTTCATGGACTGTTAGCTGTTGTGTAACTTCCAAATTTGCTCTATCGAGTGGCCTAACAAAATTTTTCCAAACGGTTTTGTTTAGATGTATATCAAGAAATATTTGGATATTAAATCTTGATGATTTTGTTTTTTATTCTGTATAAAATAAAGCAAATTAAATTATCATGGTACATTTAATTAAGAATAGGTAAAAGTAAGAAGATGTGGTAGATGGCATAGTGGTTAGTTCTGGTGCCTTTATGCTCCTGTATACTGAATTTAAATCTCAGGTTCATTCACTGTCTTTATGAAGTTTGCATGTTCTTCCAATCTCTGCTTTACCTAATTTGACACTCTAGTTTGATAACACATTCCAAAAACATCCAAATTAGGGTATTGGGTGAATCTACACTTGCTCAGGTTAAATGAGTGTTGGTGCTTGTGGACGTCTACCCAGTATTGCTGTGGCTCTGATATCTTGCAAACCTGACAAAGTAGGTAAAGATAGTGGTTGGTAAAGATAGTGATAGATGTACGAATAGGTTAAGAAAAAAATGTACAGTCCTTCAATAAATTTTAAAAGACACATACTTTGAAATGCATGACTTGTATGTGGAATAAAGGCTGGAATTATTTAAGTCTTTACAGCTCATGACTTTACTCCTTTCTTAGCCAACAAGTGTATTGGGAGATGTGGGCACTGGCTTACATGCTCAACTACCTCACACTACCACAGCAAAAGCACGTTTTGGTCTGTGCATCCAAAAATGGATCTGAAGTGGATAACTAGCACTAAATGTATGATAAGGTGTTGGTAAGGTAACATATGATTGGATAATGAGAGCATTGGTGAAAGGCCCCCCGTAAAACTACTCCATGTTGTCTCAGGCAAATCAAAAAGGATTGACCTGTTCTACACTGGCCCGTATGGACTCATCTGTGTATGGACATGTAAAATATTTTCAAGCATAAACTACAATTCATGTTCTTTTACACCTTAAACAATTGTTGGAAAGTGTATAGTTTTATGGTATATGCAATATATGCTGATTTGAGGTAACTAGTGATGAGTGAATTAGAAGAGTTTTGTTTTACATCTAGTTTGCAAAATTGCCCCTAAAATTAATTTTGCATGCGATTTCACGATTGAAAAACTGACTAAAATGTGGTTTTAGGGGGGTTTTAAAGAGTTTTTTTTGGAGAGGAAAGCAATGAATGTTGCTCCCCAAGGGCTATTCCTCACCTGAAATCACAGTCTCCTTTCTTTGACCACCCTCCAGCTCTTCTCTGTTTTTTTTTGGCTCCATCCAAGTAGCTCCATGTGTGCTCATCTGCCTCATGCACTGCCTGCCTGCACACTTACACTCTAACAACTGACTCCATTTCGCACCTCACTTGTAATCAAAGGTAAAGCCATCTACACTTATTTTCTCCAGACAATCCAAACCAAGATCCTTTTGCACATGGAGAAAATGGTTGCAGATGACACAAAAACATCTTTGCTAATAAAGCAAACTTTGTTTGTGACAAAAAAGAATAGGATTCAGTTTCACATGAACCACTTCATTTTTAACTAGTGACGCTTTTGAATTGTGTTTGACTTAACAAAATATTTTTGTTGTATTACCATGAAATTTATGTAGTATTTTGTGAACAATCACCTTGAAAATTGGCAACATTGATAAGTAACTACAAGATATGTTGCTGTATAGCACAGCTATGGTTGCTTCCTTTTGGATCATGCCAGGTTGTGATCTTCCATTGTATTCAATGGGAAAAGCAAGATTGGGTCATGAAGGAAAAAAAAAATGAAGAAACACTGGTGTAGGAAATAGAATGACTTGATGGCGAAGCTAGGATTTTCAATTACAGTCATATCAATGTTTTTCCTCCTTTTGTTTAGCACTACAGTGCTTAGCAGGCCTTGGCCTCCATTACAACTTTCCTCCGACTATCTCTATCAACTGTCCTACCTCTCCAATCTCTGAGTTCCATTACTGTAAGACCTACTATCACATTATTCAGTCATCTCACTCTTGGTATCCCTTCTTTGCCCCCCTTTTACCATGCTTTTGAGGAATCTGCCCTTTCCCATTATTTCAAATTGACCCAACCACTGTATCCTCTAGAACTTACAAATCTGACCATATAAACTAACCCTTATATTAACACATTCAATTTAATACTGGAAAATATGCAACAGATGCTGTAGGTGTAGGTAGGTCCATATAATGTTTAATTTTAAAAAGATAATATTAGCATAGCAGCTGAAATCTTTCTACCCTTGTGCCCCAAAAGCAGAATACCTGGATATTAATTAAATGTCTGTGATTCTTCAATGAACTAAAATGTTTTTCTAATTTTAAGGGTAGTGCAGTTTTTTTTTCTTTTTTGTAGAACAGGAGATGAATGCACTTACTTGAATTAGCACAAAGTTTGCATTTAAGCTTATTAATACAAAGTGGTTCAGCTGAACCTGAATGCTAGCCATTTTTGTAATACAACTATGTTGCTCAACATGTTAATTGGCAAATTATTTTTTAAGCAGCTCTATGACATTACTATTGTGTCTCTCATTCATAATACACACCTTCCTCAATAAAAAGGTAATTATAAAATAATACTGAATGTTACATGACTGTGTTTACTTGCACATGTCATGAGTTTGCTACTGGAGTTGGTATGCCATTGTCTTCATGATAGTAAAGATTTAGAATCATAAAGATAATTATAACAACAGCACTCCTTTGCCGAAGAGGTGCTTCCCTGCAATTTCAAATATGTGACTTAAACAGGCCTTTCGGTGATGTTTTAATTATACTGTAAGTGGTCATGGATTTGCAACAACCCACTATTCTCCCCCTACCTTGCTACATCCAATTTTGTTTCTCATAGGACAGCATGCTTTTGCTTTGATGAAGACACCTGTAGTTTTTCACTGAAAGACAGTGGCAATCACCTGTCACTCTACATAACTTGCTACCTTAGCAAAAACCAAAGCAAAAAATAACTAAATAAAAAATGCTATTCTGATTGTGCTTTAGGTTTTTCTTGGTCGATACTTTGTTTATGAAATGTGATTACAATGCAAGTGATTGAAGCTGTAAAATAGAAAAGAAATACATGGTGTTACCTAATGATTATTATCAGTTTGAAACCTTTGAGCTCTATAATCATTAACAACACTGCCAAATATAAATTTTAGCATCATTTTAGTTGTTTGGCTTTTACTGAAGTAGTTTAAGGTCAGAGAAGAAGAAAAGGCTAACAATGATTTGTTTAATTACTTGTTTAATTTGGCCCAGTGTAAATAAGTGTGACCTGCAATCAACTGGCATCTCATTTAGTTTCAGTTTCTGACTTGTTCCCGGTGTAGACTTCTTCATACCCTAATTCTAAAAGGTAAAAAGTGGTTTCAAAAAGGATGTATAGATGGATGGATAAGACAAGAAGACAAGGGGAAACAAATTGATTTTGCATACATTAACTTCAGTGGGTTTTAATGTTTTTTTTTTCTTTTTTTGTTTGGTAGATTTACTCTAAAATGACATCAGTTTGGCACTGAGATAAATGAAGTTTTAGATCACCTTCTGCTATACTGCCTCTTTACTAGATCATGATGGCCTCCAGTGTGTACTTGGAAGTGCACAAATGTATAGTCTTTGAACCTTGCACTTGTAAATCTTACTATTAAGAGTGCACACACATATAACTTATACAATTTAAGAAATCTGCTAGGGGAGTCAGACATCCAGAGGACAGTCTCTCTGTTTATTGTGGATATAAATTACCCAGAAAAAAATCAGCTCCTTTCATTAACTTATTTTCAGTATGTGGGGGTGGGGAATGTAAAAAGATGGACACCATACTAATCCTGTCCACCTACACCTAAGCCCACTATAATGTAATGGGTTTCCCATTTGGCAAGTTGTTGCCAAGAAGGAAAGGATAACATGGAAAACCAGAACTGACACTAGTTATAATGCTTATGCCCATGCAGAAAAAAAGAGATCTCCAGTAGCACTAATCACTTTCAGTACACTAGGTGTCTAAGAAAGGAACTGGACAGAAACATTAGTAACAGGAGAGAGCGAGTAGCTATCTGGGAAAACACATGAAATGTTATTTTAGAATGCAAGAGGGTAGGTGATTCGGCAAAATCCAGGGAGGCCTGAGTCTGCTTATAGAGCTATGGTGAGGAATTCTAAGATTTGCAAGAGGGCAAACTACCATTTGACTAATACAAGACAACAAATGGTTCCAGGTTAGGAACATTGATGCCATAGTTTTATTTTAACAATGAGCTCCAGGAAGACTAGCAAGAGGCCAGTTGTTCTAATGTAGCGCTTCATGCTGCTGCATATACAGTAGTGTGTAACTGGAAGGATTAGACTATGAAAGTAAAACAGCCTAGAATCTGTCAAAAAGACCTTTCACTTTGAGGACTACAGGCGCCATGTGTGCACAGTGGTCTCAGAGGCTATCAGAAGATCTTAAGTGTTTAAAGATCACTCCCTGGCCCAAATATTATTTAAAAGCTTACTGTATCTAGAAGTGACCAAAGGAGGGAATCTAAAGCCATGCAAATCTCTAAACTGTGTGACCTTAGAGTTGGAAGGCACGTTTAGACAAAGTCTGACTGGCAAGAGAAATAGAGGCCAGGACTGCAAGTCGGAAATGAACTAGAGATGTGTATCAAATATAGTGTCAAAGCAGCAGGCATGCGAGTGAGCTGCCATGCTTGGTTAAAGTAAAGTCAGTTCCTGTAGAAGTATATCAATAAAGGCAGCAAAGTTAATTTGCATCTATTCTAGATACAGAGGACACCTCCTATGATATTATCTTGATATTAAAAAAAAAACAACAAGGACAACTATATGGTACTGGAAAAATTCCACAAAAGTCCCTTAAGTCACAATAGGACTTAAGTTAAAACCTGGCCAACATTAATGTTTGTTAACTCTATGTCTCTCACAGCAACAATAAATAATGGAAACATGATGTTAAATGAATTTAAACAGGTATATTACCCAAAAACACAATAAATAATCACAAAACAGAAAAATCTACCCATAAATCTCAAATCATTCCATACTACTAGACTGCCATATCTTACTTCCACATACACTATTTACATTTTCAACAAAAGAAATCTAGGATTCATAGTAAGTTATCTTAGTGTCAAAATAAATACCAGCAAACTTTTCTGAAGAGATTGTGGTCCTCAACTGTGTAAAACAGCACCTTTCCTAAAAGTATTTTTTTTCTTTTTCTACCAGTGCTCCCACTGATTTCTGTCATGGTCTTCCACTAACCAAAACCATGAAATTACTAACTGACTCATGTATTCTCCTGTTCTTTCCAAAACCCTCCTTCTCTTCTATCCTTAGTCAGCACAGCAGCCCAGGGAGCAGAGATAAATTCTGAAACTAATGGTGTTTTAGGCTTGGCGGGGTGTGGTAAGGGATGAGTATCTTGCATTTACACTGCAGTATCAGTTTTCTTGCTGCATTTTAAATGATCCATCTATCATATGAAATGCATGCATAGAGATTAAATGCATAACCACAGACAATCATAAAATCCAAATTATATAGTGCTGCTTCAGTGTGATTTGCTTTGTTATTTAGACAGATCTCTATATTCAAGTTGAGTGGAGCATTAATGTGTTGCTTATTTGTTATTTGCCTGACATAGACAATAAGTAGACATTGAGTAAATTATGACCATTGCTCTTTTAACATGCTGTAACGTTTCATGGACATTCACTCTAAGACGTATGCTGATTTGGCATTTCTGATCACTAGAATTATTTAGTTTATGAAAAATATTCTCAAAGCTACTTAATATAGGGTCAAAGTTACCAGAGCCCACTCCAACAAATTATAAAAATATGATTTAATTTTTCTTCTATTTCAAATGCCCCTTTCTCCTATGCCAACCACCACCTTTAGAATTTGTAAACTTATATTTTGAACCTGTGGCCCATTGACTTAGTTAAACGATACATGCATGATCACAAAATCTTTGATCATGAAAATCAAAGTATATTCAAGGCATTCCTTGGGGTTTACCACAGTGGTGCAGTGGTTAGCATCTGTCCAAGACACTGTATGTGTGAATTGGAACTGTCAGCTAACAATTTCTGATGGTAGTAGCCTTTTTGACAGAGTCTTCTTTCCCTGGAAGTAAACTTTTGAAAGGGGAACATAACTGACTGCCCCCTGTCACTTCTGGTTGATTTTGCCATATAGGAAAGCAAAAACGACAGGTTCACTGAAAAAGTAGTAAGAGGAACACAAGGAGGAAAATAAGAGAGCGCGAGAGAGAGCGTAAATGGGAACTGACATCTGAGTGCAGCTAGTGTGACTGCTTTGTGGAGATAAGACAAAAAAAAACAAAAAAAAAAACAGTGAGGTTCCATTTGTTTGTAATTTTTGGTTTAGAATTTAATTTTTCATTGAAAATGTCCAGATTTTCACCTACTGTCTCAATCCAATTCAGGAGTACATAGACAAGAGCCTATTCTGGCAGAATAGAGCCAAGGTAGGAAGTTACCCAGCAGCCTTCACTCACTCCAGCCCAGTTTAGTCCAGCATGTCTTTGGGATATGGAAGGAAAGCCAGAAAACCTGGAACAAACCTGCACAATCATGACGAGAGTATACAAACACCACACAGACGGCAACCAGGAGGAGATTCAAGTCCAAACTCCTAGAGCTGTGAAGAAGCACGGGCAACCACCACTGTGCCACCTGATAGAAAGTTGCATATAATGTAAATAAAATATTATTAATATTGATTTTTAATATTTTGTTCTCCTTGCAGCGCTAGTTCCTTGCATCTAATGGTTCAGGGATAGGCAGAACCATAATATGTGAGGATGTGGAGAATTAAATGAATTGATTTTTTGAGATCAAAATTTAAATCTAATGAAAAATAGTAATTTTGTAACAGCATATATAGTACTAGGGTGTTGTACCGTGTTAGCCATTATGAATGTAGAGAAAAGCCAAGCAAAATGACACCTTTTATTGGCTAACTAAAAAGATTACAATATGCAAGCTTTCGAGGCAACTCAGGCCCCTTCTTCAGGCAAGATGTAATACAGAAACTGGAGTTCCCTGTGTTTATATACACACTAGGACAAGAAACATCCATCCATCCATCCATCCATTTTCCAACCCGCTGAATCCGAACACAGGGTTACGGGGGTCTGCTGGAGCCAATCCCAGCCAACACAGGGCACAAGGCAGGAACCAATCCCGGGCAGGGTGCCAACCCACCGCAGAGGACAAGAAACAACATTGGTAAATCTTTAAATGAGAAATTTTAAATGTAAAAAATTAATAGATTCATTCAGGCTAGAGTTAATTTAACAAGAGAGAGAAGAACAATGTATGGTCAAGATCTTTGGATAAGAACCAAACATTGACCATTTTGACCATATATTGTTCTTCTCTCTCTTGTTAAATTAACCCTAGCCTGAATGAATCTATTAATTTTTCCATTTAAAATTTCTCACTTAAAGATTTACCAAAGTTGTTTCTTGTCCTAGTGTGTATATAAACACAGGGAACTCCAGTTTCTGTATTACATCTTGCCTGAAGAAGGGGCCTGAGTTGCCTCGAAAGCTTGCATATTGTAATCTTTTTAGTTAGCCAATAAAAGGTGACATTTTGCTTGGCTTTTCTTTAACAGCATCTAAATATTTATAAAACAAATAACAATCCCAAACAGTGTGCAACATTCAAAAACTCCCACCTGTGTCCTGCACCATACTACCAGGAACAATAGCAGTGCCCACTCACCACACTGTCATACCACACTAAAAGAGCTACTGCATCACTAATTTCATTTAATAAAGGATTTCACAATTTCACAAAGGAAGCTAGAGAAGCAGGTTTTGAATGGACTCATTTGGTTTTCCATGAATTTGTAATAAAGACCGATCCAGAAAAATCAAGTATAAAAATATCAGTCAGTTCTTCAAAGTTAATACACAGCAGTTTTCCACTTGGAACCATAGAACAGTTTAGCAGCTAGTGTGAAGATTTGTGGTAAAGACAGGGCTGGCGTTGTAAACAACGCCATCTGTGGCAACACACATTTTTGCTGCCCTGGTATCCTCCACCATTTTTATATGTTTACTACTCATAAGTCAATGCACTTAATATACAAGCAATATGTACTGTGCTAAATGGTTCATAATACTATACTCACACAATAGACAGTAGTTCATACTCGGAACAAAGGACAAAATAAATAAATAAATATTTTGGAACTAAATTGGAAAAAAAAATAGCTTAATATCAAAACACACAAAACAGACATCAAAACAATTCAAATTGTACAAGTTCTTCACTTTTGCTTTCGTTTGTCCGAAATATATATTTTTTTGCAATGGCAAAATTGAATTAGAAATGAAACTCGACTGTTTTACTGCCTGCTTCTCTAAATACCCTAGCAGAATCAAGAATACGTCCTGCAAGCGAAAAAGTGCCTGCCCTTTCTAACTACACAGGGCCTTTCTATGAACACTGGGCTGCCCCAAGGCAGTTAGTCTGTCACTACAATCTTAAGAGACAATTAACAGATGTTGTGACTGACAGCTTAAGATTCCAGAAATCTGGAAAATTTAACAAAATAACTATCACTATATAAATACACACAGTACAATGTGTGAAAAATAAAAACACCAATATCCGTCACTGACATGTAGCTTCAAAATGTGCATGTACCATTTTGATTCTCGGTAGCTTAAAGTTCACAAAAGCAGTGCTAATTGCAGTTCTGAGTAACACTGAATTGGTGCTAAAATTTTGAATTTGGTGTCGATATCAGCTTTCAGATCTCAGTTCAAGCCCCAGTTACCAATACTGAAATGGTACTGAAGCAAATGACAGATAACACCCAACTCTGGTTGCACAATCACTAGCCTACCCGGTAGGTTGCACAAACGTGTGTTGCACCACCTTTCTTTGCTAGAAGCAATTATTTTCTTTAAAAAATTGTATTGCATCAAAATTTACTGCCCCCTCAAAGTTTGCAGTACTCCAAAGAAAAGAAGTGGAAGTGTATGGTGGTTTGTCCAGCATGGAGTTTAAGGTACGCTGAAGGGGAAAGATGGATTAGGAGAATTGTTCCACATCAAGTCTAGAGCATCCCAGCATTCAATAGTGAAGGGGGTTTTTAAACTTTTTAAGTGAGGACCAAAATAAGAAAGTCAGTACCATACTGGGACACAAGAAGAGGAAATCCTTATTATCATAGTGACAGCAAAGTCATAATGAGGCAAATAACAAAGTCCGTACAATAAAAAAGCAAACATTTTTGTTTTCTTTCAAGCATATTTGAGTTGGCTTGCTATTGAGATTACAATTAAACTGTCTCATGTTGCTCTAACCCAAATTGCACCCTGCATTTGAGGGTGAGCAATCTATCTCATCACAATGAAAGGAAGAGCATAGTGCACATAGTGTGGCCACAAGCCATTTAGTCTTGCAGAGCCAGACATATAAAACATGTGTCAGGAAACAACCATGAGTGAAAAGTGGGTGTAAATAATTGGACGGTTTGCTCAATTTGAAATTTCTAAACCAGTACAAAGCCTCAGAGCTCAGAGTAGGGGAACATCAAATAGTAATAATGTTCTTGTTAACCTGATCCACCAGACAGCAAGCCTGTGGTCATGATGGATGACCTTAAGGCAGAAAGGTCTACTAAAAAGACCACTATTAAACATATAAATGTGTGTCACGGGTGGGTGGAGAACGCTTTGCATGCGTTAAAAATAAACATAACCTGTTGCAAAGGAAAAACCTTCCTGTAAAACCAGATTCCACTTCAGCATTCAAAGACATCACTGGGCTGGTGGTAAATATGAATTGACTTCAGCTTTATGTGGTGTCTGCCGCTCTCAGTTACTGACACAGTCAATATGTGGTTGAAAAAAATGTTATGTATGTCTGTAGAAAAATGAACTGTAAAATAATCAGACTAAACACCCAGTTAGAAGCAGGTGAAAAAAACGGCTCTTAAGCAAGTTGTTTATGAAGACATGCTGGAGATATAATTTTTAGCCCTCAGTATGCCTGAAAAAATAAATGTGCCTACAAAAACTGACACAACCCAGCAGCACCACAGACAAGGCTGCATAGTACCTCACTGCATATCTAAACAAATGACTAAATTAATATTATTGTCTAAGTGGAAATGCTACACATGCCATATCTGAATATGGTCACAGCTTGTGAACACGTAGTGTGTGTGGGTGTGTGTGTGTGTGTGTGTGTGTGTGTGTGTGTGTGTGTGTGTGTGTGTGTGCATGCATGAGTACATATGATTAATCATTAAGCTTCAGGTACTGAAGTCTTTGAATTGAATTTCAGTCTCTCTGTTTCCAGTCAGTGTCAAGCCTTCTGTTCAGTTTCTTTTTCTTTTTCCATATTTTACGTATTTTTCTAACATGAGAAGAAATGGGACACTGAGTGTTTAAACTGCATGGACAGGAGGAAATGGGTTGATGAGTTTTTAGGAAGAAACTCTATGTACCAGAGCTTTTTCCAGTAGCAGATTTTGCCAACTGTTCACTAGAAAAGGTTTTAGGAGGTTGACCAGACATGTGTTATTATTGAATCACATCTGGCCAAGTGAGACTGCTAGCCAGTTATCCCATGGTAACTTTTCTGACACTTACTGCTTAACACCAAAAAGCCAAAAGGATCATGAGATTCTACCTTCAAGGTCTGAACTTATAATGAAAATTAAGCTTAAGAGAGGTTTTGCTTTTCTGCTCCACAGAAGCTCTATGCCCTCTCTGAGCTCACCTTAGGACACATGTGTGACTTAGAAATAATTGTATCCCTTCCTTCAAATACCCCACCTTCCACATTTCCAGAGCGGATTGTGGCTGAACAGATGCTTGATGCCAGAAGCAAAATCCCCATGGTTCATCTACTCCACAACAAGATTGGTGATATTTTACCAATCACACCCCTTTGTCCATCTTTGGGATACCAGAGAAAAACACTATCTCCAGAAAATCCCTTGCAGCCAAGTGGCAAATGTGAAAAGCTCCACACAGACAGGTACTACGTGAGGGACTGACAACCAGTGTGCTCCATCCATGAGACAGAAGTATTAACCCCTGTACATCTGTGCCAAACCCTTCTATTTCAGAAGAAACATTTTCTGAGCATAAAGAAATTAAAATAATTTGTATTCTTAAAATGATGTTTGTCATCCAAATAATATATAGAACAAAATAGTGTAGGAGCAAACAGAATAGTATTCACTGTTCAATAAAGAAATACTCTGCTTTATTGTATTCATTTTTGAAGTTGCAGAACAGACATGTACTGCCTAAAGAGAGTCAAAAATTGCATTTCCAGGATGGATTTTATTTATTGTTTTACTTACAAATCCAATCACTTTTTGCAGAATCCATGAGCTGGCTCTGCATTGATATTGAAACTGAAGAACACATTTCTTCTGAAAAGACAGGGAAAATGGATTTTTTACCAGAGGCTTTGACATGGTTATGGACTATAAAATATAATACCTGCACTAGTCCTCTATGAAACATGAATTTCATTGGCCTCTGCTCACTCTGCTTTCTGGTCAAGGCTTCTTGTCATGTACATATAATAAACAACCTCACCCAAGGGCCATTCAAGGAGCAAATATCTTTAGGCCTCGCTGTATATAATATATGGATGTCACACATGTTTCCTGCAGTACATTTGCATCCTTCCCAGAATTGGCTTGTGTAAATCAAGGGAGCTCAGACACAGGACAATAAATAAGCTGAGTCTTTATTCTGTTCCAGAGGCCAGAAGCTCATTAAGATTCCAGAGGACTGCAAAGCTGGAAAGGCTGTTGTTGGTCAAGGTCACAGGATGCAAGTTGCACCAATGATAGTCAACTGTGTGCCTAAGAGGCCGCAACTTTTTTTTTTTTTTTGCAGTTGGCATAAGAACATGAAGCTTTTTCTATTTAGTGCAAAACGTTTTTTTTTTGTTTTTTTTTTACAGAGAGAATTAAGTTATATACTGTATACATTCATTGTAATCCTTACAACACCTGCTAGACCATGGGGTTTTATAAAATCCCTTCGGCTTTGAAGTCAACACCTCCTGCTTTGCTTTACTGTATGTCTGAGGTGATGCATGCCCTCCTTAAAGAACAACCTGCCTCTCCTGGTTCCAACAATTATTCTCTAGATTGAAGTACGCCTCTCATCTGTCAAAAGTGCATCCTCTTGCTGTCAAAAGCAGGCAGCACTCAAATCAAAACAGAAATCTGAAGAAACGCAGCTGCTTCTAGACCGCTGTCTTTCATCTCACAGATTTAAAGTGCTGTAAAGAAAGCACAACCGTCTTTGGATAAACAAGGGTGTGCCTCAGTATCACTTTGTATCTCCCACAACCCCAGTTGTGGAGAGTTAGAGCTTCTGTTTTTTTCCTGCAGCCAAGCTCTTACTAATGATAAAATATCATGTTTAAAATAATTGACTATGATTATTTTTGGATGTTATTTCAAAACTAATTGGGATTCTAAATTAGCCTGATGTTATTCAGTGTGGGTGTTTGTATGGGGTGCCCTGCAGAGAACTGGCAGTATAGCTGTGGATATAATGAAGCCATGGGTGACATTCTCATTTTCACTGATCTATGCCCAGTGAGAAGTACTGATTTCCTTTTTTACATATCCTGTACAGAAATGCAGAACTTTGGAGTTTTAAGACTTGAGTGATGAAAGCTTTTTAGAAAGTGCTTTGCTAAAATGTCTTCTGAGATTTCAGCTAATTAACTGCATTTCCTCAAAACAGCATTAAGAATTAGACTGTAATAGTTGTGACAACACGGGCTGCTTAATATGTCAGAGATTAACATCTCTGTGCTGTTTTACTAAACAGCCAAAATTTCACAAGAAAATGTTATAACATTTGTAGGTGAAAGTACTAATAATATTTTGCTCATTTCTTACTCTAATTAAGTATAATTGTCTTACGTTTTAGGTAATTAGTAGTTCTAGATTTGATTTCAGAGAAACCCATTTAAATTATAGGGAAAAAATGCTAATGGATTGGTAAAGTTAAACTGACTCTCTGATTTGTTCAACTACTAACATGAAATCAAGTAAACCATAAACATATTATGGAGTTTAAAACTGAGCATTCATTAAGCAGAATTTCTGCCATTTTGTGCCAGCTCAGGTCCTTAGCTGTCACTCTGCAGATTTACCTCTGTATATCCTGTTCTGACATCTTGGCACTGCTCCCAGTAGTAGACAGCCAAATGAAAGAAATGGACAGTTGTTAAACATTTGGGTTTTTTACATAGGATTATGGTATTTTTTGTAATGAATTTGCTATTTTTCTGAATGTATTTAATCCAGTTTCACTGTCATGGAGTATCCTTAAAGGACTACTTGCCAGGCAGTTCACCACAGGGTTCAAACAAAAGGGTTCTTTATTTAAAAGAATACTCCACCCAAAAATGTCAGGTTATTTAGTTGCATGCACATAATTCCCAAAACACATTTTGCTAAAATATTGTTAAACTAGCCGACGCCCATCATAGCATACGGCGGTGTAAGAATAGGAACGGAAAACGGTGAGAAAGGAATTCAGAAATCAAGAAGAAATAAATACTTCTTGAAAGACGAAGTTGTGAATAGGTGTTTTGGTGGAGACGACAGATAATCAGCGTTTGCTTGCAGTGCATCTGATAGTCCTTTGTATTGTTCCATGTGCAGATCTTGTTGATGTAATCTGAAATAGTTGAGGCGTGCGCCCTCTGTTTTAACATACGCATCTACGACATACTGTTGGAATAGTTTGGCGCTGGAGTGCAAAATACTAAATGTATTCCTCATTGCTAATCTGTATGCGTAAAATTGGCATTGAGTAAGCCTTATTCGCGTGGCAATTCTTTTGGAAGCAAACGCTAGAGAAGAGTTGTATTCTCGAATGTGTTCACGATAATTTTTAGCTTTTGATATTTGCTGTGTAAGAAGCTGTTGTAAAGACACAGGTGGCTCCCACAAAGGTGGTAAAGCTACTTTACCGTTGTGGCAGCACCTCGAGTACTTGTTGGATGTATTACGCTCAGCAGGCCAGTATAGTGCATGACAGTGTTTGCACTGCTGGTCTGGAGTCCCAATGTTGTACTCTTGGACGGGAAGACAGGAATTAGGTGAAGAAGTACCTGTGGTAATGGGAACAGGATTGTGTATATGTCTGCTGAGGCTGCATTGGTTTGGAAACATTGCTTTGCAGATGTCGCATTGCAAGAGTTGTGAATGAGTTTTGTTTTGTTTAGTCAGACAATCCTGTGTAGTGAACTTCTTATTGCATTTCTGGAACTCATATAGTTGTTGGGAAGAATGCCTTTTCTTGTGTTTAGCAAGTGAGGTTCGCGTTTGAAAAGTTTTGTTGCAGTAGGAATAGGAATCGAGAAAACCGGCGTGGGGGTGTATGGGAGGCCTCAGGCAGCGTGGAGAAGGGTTTGGAAGAGCAGGAATAGGAATCAAGAAATGCCGTGTCGGCTGCAAGTGGGTGGGACCGGTTTTGAAGAGGAGCCGCAGGCAGCGTCAACAGAGTGGTTTGGAAGAGGACGAATAGCAATCGAGAAATTCCATGTCGCTTTTGAAATGGAAGCAGGACGAACCAGAAGAGAAATATATATAAGAGATAAGCCATTTTCCTGAAACTGCTCGGGTGAATTGACCTTCTACGTTTTGAACCATCACAGATATGCATACACATGAGGCATATTCTCTTTATGATAATGTTTATACTTGCTTTTTTTGAAACATGTAATCTTCCACTTTGCAATATTAATATCACATGGAGCACAATGTTAGCCAATGAATAAGTGGTTACTAGGTTGGACTTGTGACCAGTGGATGAGAGGGAGAGGCAGATCATCAACTCAAAAGATTACATTTGAGCAACTTCCATTTTTGTTCATGACAGTGTTTTCTAGAAGTGGTTTATTTAACAATATTTCAGTAACAATGTGTTTGGCACATTACTTGTGACCCAAGTAATTAGATTTTTTTAATGAATGTTTTTAATATTCTCTGCTTTTGTTCACCATTGGTCTTCTTAGTCACCTGTTCTATCAGAATCTTTGTTATCTCCACTTTGGATGAAAATAATTGTGAATTTTTTATTTTCTTGTCTGTCACTATAAACTGTGGTACATGTGGTAAGTAACATATAAAGGACCTAAATATTTCTGACCAACCCTTCTAGATAATTAAAGTTTTTTCTAGAAATTATATTGCATTAGATATTAGTTCAGGCATTACTGTGCTATTTAAAACAACATAGTAGCAATGAAATATATACATGTCCATCCAATTTCCAGGGTAGGGGTGGAGCTGGATCCTATCCCAGCAATTTTCGGGTGCAGGGCAGGAACTGCAGTATACATGTACAGTATTGTATAATAAATTCACTGAACAAAGAATCTTGCATTCTGCTTTACATATTCAGCCCCTACATTACCTGTGATGGACTAACTGTTACCAGTTCTTATCAGTCTCCTAAACCTCAGCAAGGAGAGACTGATTCCAGTCTTCTAGTAGGTTTTGTAAATGCTGGAGAAAACTGGTTGTTTGAAGATAAAGCAAGAGCAAATAAAACATTTGTGAAAAAAGGCATTTTTTTAATTTTCATCCCCTTCTCCTTCCCAGTGGTAATTACCTGACCCAGTGAGATGATAAGCGTTTTACAATTAATAAGCATTACAGTTGCTATTTCCATCTAGATGTCCTTTGAGAGGCAGCAGCACAATATGCCAGAAATGACACTACCAGGATACAAAATGCGATAAGTAAAAGTAACACTATTGTGCTGATACTTACTAGTTGTGGGTGGCACTGTACTATTGGGGTTGGGGCTGCTGTCTCATAACTCTAGGTTCCAAGGTTCAAATCTAGCTAGGAAACTATGTTAGGCTTTAATGTTGTCCCCATATTCATGTGGGAATTTCTCCAAATATGTGGATTACTTCTCATATACAAAAGAAATTAATGCTACTGCAGGTTAGTCAATTAATTAAAATGAGTGTGTATGTACTGTATATATATCTTCTTATATAATACGCTATCGTGGCTGTCCATTTGTCTGTCCAAGATTTTAAATCACCTGTAGCTCACAAACCGTTTCACCTGTTAACATGAAATTTGGTTCACATATACTACGTGATGTCTACTATCCGCTTTCTGGGTGATGATTGACCTCCAAGGTTATTCCTCTTTTTATTTTTATTTTATTTTATTGTAGAATCAACTCTCGGAAGTGGCCAGCAGGGCAGCCGTACAGCGCTTGCGTACAGGCGCCATACTCATCCCTACCACCTTCGCCGTCACTTCCCCTACTTCTTCATATCTTTAATCATTCTTGAGGCAGATTGAATACTTAAGTGCCAGCTTAAGTGAAAAATTAAGGGAAGCGTACTACGTAATTGCAACACAAACACTGACTTAATTAGTTTTAACGCAAAAAGATGCCGATGGAAGTAGAGAAGAAGTGGGCCACTAGGGTGGAGAAGCAGCAAGCACATCAGCCTCTGAGCAAACGAATGCTAAACTTACAGAGAAAAAGTATGAAAACTATGAATGCTCAAGTCAAGTTTATTCACTGCATGTTATTGTGCAGTGCACCGTTACTGGTATATAGATGTTGTATTAACAAGGTTTGATATTTTAATTACTTTAGCTCTCTGTCAGCAAATACTAAAAATACTGGACTGAACAGGTTTATATTTATGTGCTGTAAAGTAAATTGCATCTATGTATTTCTTCCTATTTATGGTAATGGAGAGTTGGTGCCTATCACAGCAGCACTGGTCTCAAAGTACCGATCAACCTGGAGTGCTAGGCCATCGAAGGGCACACTCCTTAAACTACTTACACAGATCGGGCAAATTTAGAATTGCTAGTCAACTGTGTCTGCATGAACTTTGCATGATGTTTACAAATTGGATAAAGGCGGACTGTACAAACTGCACCTAGAGTGGGCCCAAAATAGATTTTGACGTCAGGACTTTGAAATTTTGAGGCAGTGGTTCTAACTACAGTACTAACATGTCAGGTTAGGGCATGCCTTTCATGATGGATTGGTTTTCATGTTGCACTCATTGTCACAGGCATTAACTCTTATTGTTCATGAGAATAGTCTGGAGTCAAAAATACTGTAGACAAATGAAAGCAGAGGCATAAGTATAAACAATGCAGGCAGGGCAGTTGCATCTGGACTCAAAGAGTTACCAAGAAAGGCAGAATAAGAAATGAAACAATCAGTGGTACAACAAAAGTAGGAGTGACATCTAAGAAAGCACAGGAAAATAGGTTGATGTGGCAGGACCATGATGAGGAGAGACAACGATGTGGGCAAAAGAGTGATGGAAATTGAATTACAGGGGAAGAGGAAGCAGGATAGACTGACATGCAGAAGGATAGATAAAATAAAATTAGAAGTAAAAAAGATTGACTGAGGAGGAGGACTGAACTGTATGGTGAGGGTTGATCAGACACATCAACCTCACATAAAGGGGAGAAGAGATGAAGAAGACCTACTAGGCATCAGAATGAAAAGGTTAATGGTGCTATCATTCTTACAAATCCATTAACACCTTAATTATGACTACTGACCTTCTTAAGTAGCTTATATGCATGACGCATCTCATTGATGGTGGTCATTTTTTAATTGGATTTAATTTAACTTCACGTGAGGTGAACCTAATTGAATTTTTTTGTACAATGGTCCATCAAATTCTATTTACGCCACTGAATGAAAAGACAATATTCTATATTCTACAAAATTGCTATACATCTATTCCTGAAACGTTCTGAAAATTAGTACAAAGATTCAATTGAATTGCAAAGAGCGTTGTATTTTTGATGTTTGGAACAATATGACATTTTGCTCATCTTTAAATTCCATGTGAATATTCTGGAGTGGCTGGTTGTTAAGAATGTCAAACAGGTGTCAAGAAGTACTGTTGCAGAATTGGAAACTGCAAGGAATTATATTTGCTTTATTGACAACCTATGCTGCAGTGTTTATGTCAAGATATGAGGCAGAAGTTTTTAAATATTCATTCATACATGAATACCTTTTAAAGTTAATTTGCAAATGTAATTTGTATATGATACAATGATTTTTTTTAACTTTGTTACTCCAACAGGATGTAGTGGGTAGTGCTACTGCCTCATAGAACCGACATCCTGGGTTCTAATTATGGTGTAGTCACTTTTAGTGTGGAGTTTGCATGCCCTCCCAGGCTGGATTTTCCTTCCACATTTCAAAAAATATACTGCATAGGTAGGTTGATTCCAAAATCGCTCAGTGTGAGTGAGTGGGCCCTGCACTGGACAAGGATATTTCCTGCCATGCACCCAATGCTGCCAACATAGTCCCTGATTAGAAACCTTAAATTGATTAAGTAGGTTTGAAAATGAAAGACTGTCCCACAAAGCCAAATGACAGCAGTACGATAAGACATATAATATTGTAATGTATTCTAATCTACTGTATAATAAAACATTAAAGTCTGGGTTTGTGTCTGGACCCTCAGAGCAATCTGACTGGTCAGTTTGACTTTGCAGTGATGCAATCAAAAGAGGATGTGTGAGTGTGGGACACACAAGGAGGAGTAAAGACATAGGAGGCACTCTGAGAGTTGCCTCGAAAGACGGGAAGCTTAAAAGAAGACAGGAGGCTAGCAAGGCGCCTGGAAATGAGAAGCAGGCATTTCGGGAACACAGTCGAGAGAGATTCAGACACGATAAGGATGATAAGAAAAGGTGCTGAATGTTCTTGTAGGGCAAGAGTTACCAAATATTTTAAAAATGTTATTCTGTTAACTCTCTTTGACAAGTAGCATTACTAGTATAATATACTTTAACCTAAATATCTACTTTGGGGGTACAGAATGTTTTGAAGTCACTTTACTTATCCTAGCCTAAGATTAAGTATAGGTTCTTTAGCTGGGCAGTGCCAGGAGCCAAAACAGACCCTTTGGTGAACACTTTTTTTTTGTATTTCTGATTGAAAGAAATGTCAGACAGCAACTCTCTGTAATGTGTTCTCTTAGCAGTGTAGCCTTCAGGTTTGATGCCCATGGGGAAAGGTGAGTGGTTAGAGTAATCCTGTTGGCTATTCATCTTGATAAGATGTGCAAAGGACAGTAAGACCACTTGAAAATCTCAAAATTATGTGTGAATTTCAGAAATCATAAGTATACAAATAGCCTGTAACAGGTGGTTCCAAGAATTTTCACTTTCGATGGTATCCAGGATAGAGAAACCTCCATGTTGTCTATATAAAAATAAGAACGGCAAGAATGTGAACAGAGTTGGTGTGGCCCAGTTACAGCTGCCATAACGCACAGCACACAAAATAAACACAGAAGGTACACAGTTGTCATTAGATCAAATTAGAACAAGCACTTTAGGAAACCTAATTACTGTTTATATAGTCAGTGTTTGCTGTATGAAATTAATGAATACCACAGACTTGAATTCATTTCTAGGAAAAGTCAGAGAGACAATCTATACCCCAAAATGTTTAGTTCAAGTACTTATTTGTCAGTTTATGTGGGGTTTGAGCCCAAATATAAAAGACCTGAAGAGTGACGTGAACACTATTAAAATATAAACAAAGACAGTATTGTAATAAATTAAATATTTAGAAAACTACGGGGCTCCGCCCCCTACTCGCTTCGCTCGCCCATCCTCATGTTTGGTTTACCGGATATAGAATTTAAAGAGATTGTTATTTTCATGGGAATTGTTACATATGCATTATTTTCACTTTTACTTTAAAAACTTTTGTAAAAACAATACTTGCCCTTTATTCCTGGCCCCGTGCGTGGTTACATCTCTTTCTCACAAGACGTATAACACTGCTCATGTTGTTAAGGGGGGGGGGCGGCTGAATGCACACTAAGGATATGTCGTCGGATCATTTGCTGTCTTTCTGCTGCTGGCGAGCTGCCTGTTCTGCTTGTCGTTGTTTTAAGAGCTGGGAGCACATGATGCGTGTCTGCCAAAAGCAATCCAACAACTGCTAGGTTAGATGTCTGTGGACTTATTTTAAATGATGGTTCACTGCCTTGTGTGATGTTGTAAAAACAATAATTGTCCTTTATTTCCGGCCCCAGGCGTGGTTAAATCTTTTTCTTGCAGGACGTATAAAGCTGCTCGCATTGTGAAGGGGGGGGGCAGCTGCTGTTGCTCTGCCCATTGATCATTTTAAAGCCTGTACAGCTGCTGTCCTTTTTGCCACTTCGTGTCTCTGCTGCTCGCATTGTGATCACTTCTCCGCGATCATAAATACAATATACACCTGACCGAATTGTGTTTTCTTTGAAATTAAACTTGTCGTTGCTTTAACTGTTGCATATGAACCATTATTGTGTAAATCTATGTTTTGTGCATTGAATGATGCGAAGGCGAAAAGACTTTGTTTTCTGCTCTTTGTCTTTTATTTCTGACCTCGCTTTATCCTATTTTTTCAATTACACCTGATCCTGATGATTAATTTCCTTTTGTTTGCGCTAATGCGATCTTTTAGTCGTCAACATTTCATTTATAACGTATTGTCCTTTATACGCTTTATGTGCACTGAGACCCCTGGTGTACCGCGAGCCTTTACACTACTGATTTTTTTGCTGGCTGTGCTCTGATATTGCTTGTAAGTGGGCGTGTCTTGCAAAAATCTCATGTTCTATATCACCGCGAGACGCTCCGTGGCCATTCTTTTTCGTCGCGCGGGTCTTTTATTTGTCTTACGTGATCTTAATATGAAGATCATGTATCGTCTCCTAGTCATTCCCTCCCACAGGATTTTTTTTTTTAATAAAGACATAAAACATTGGTGTCACACCGGACCTGACAAAGCGGGTGATACATTTTAATCATTTAGGGTGGTTCACTTACTTATGAGTATCTTTTGAATTGCCAATGTGGATTTTGTTCTTCTATGTGCTACCCTTCCCCTGTCCTTTAAAATTTATGAGACCTCTCTGCCCTTGGTTACCCTTTGCTAGCTAGACAATTCTTTAAACTGCACAAAATGATGCTGTTGCAGTTTATGGGGCATGTATTCTCACACTAGCTGCGTTGCCTGGCTTCTCCCAGAGAACTTTGTAAGACAGTGGGCCTCCATTACATTGCCACTGGTTAACTGGATGTATCAGAATTACTTTGTAGCTTAAGTGGTCTTCCGCACACAATATTTGTATTTTTTTTTAATCCAAGCACTAATTGGCAGGTAGTGTAGTGGTTAAGGCTTTGGACCTAGGACTTCAAACCCTAAAGTTGTGAGTTCAAATCCTGCTACAGATAGCGTAACCATGACCATGTCACTCCCCTGCCTGTGCTTCAATTGGAAAAGAAATGTAACCAAAAATATCTCACATATTGTAAGTCAACTTGGATAAAGGCATCAGTCAAATAATAGATTAAATTAAGTAATAGACTGAAAATGTTTCTCAGCCATTACTGCAAAGTACATTGAGTAAGTAACGTTTAAGAAAATATGGTGTTTAGGTGGAGAATTCTTTATAAACACATTAATTCACAAAGACACACACATCCTGTCCACTTAATCACTGTGAATGATGCCTGCACAGCATGTCACTCCACTTTGGGACTCACTAGCTTTGGCCTGTGCAGACCAGAGGAATGTCAGTAGTCCTTGGTCCCCGAAAGAACGTTAGACACTGAAGGCTTGTTCACCTTGATTAAATACACTTCATTAATGGTACTTTATTCCCTTTTGTGCAGCCCACTATTAGAGGCAGCCCTCCCCAGCTGCTAAACCTGTGGGAAAGAAGTGGCAATTTGCCCACACCAAGTACCTCGTATTTAATTCACTCACTATGTGCATGCAAGCGGGTTGGATAATGGATGGACTATATGCAAGCAAAGAGTACAAATTTAAAAGCAAAGCAATATTTATTGAAAAAGAAAATTTGAATAAATAGCAATGTCAGTTTATAAAGCCCTATTAAAAATAAACCCTTGTTCCCAAGTCAACAAAGCTGAAACAGTACTTTCTGCAAGGATGTGAAAGCTGAAGAACAGCTTCAAAGGAAACATATGCAAGTAAAACTTCCAGATTTATGAGAAAAGAAGTTCACAGTTCAATATAGTTCATCACAGCACATCTCCAGTAGACTGTTTAACAATTGGCTGCAAAAACAGTGACTCTTATTTGCTATGAGCAGGTTAAGAAAAATGGATGGACGTGTCCATTCAGAAAATGGATGGATTTCTTCAATGCGTAAAATGTATGTGTTGGAGCCCAAATTGTCCTCCTGATTTACTTTGTCATTTTCAAATTAGTGTCACTTGGTATAACTGAGACTTATAAGCATTGATTGTGTAACAGAAATCAGAATTCAAAGGGCACACTTATTCACACCAATCAATTCATGCAGATATATTAAGTCTATTCATACCATGATCAGACTAGAACTTAAACCCAAAGCTCTTTAGCTGTAATGAAAAGCTCTAGTCACTGCACTGTACTGCACTAATACAGTATGTAGCCCAATATATGTACTAAATAACAGTTTTACATTTTTATTTATTTTTTCTCTCTGGATTGCTTTCTACAGGTGTGGTGAATCTCTTTCTGCCTGTCTTAGATGACAAATCAATCTACAACAAGCAACAACATATTATTGAATTAATGACCATATTTATAATATTATTTTGCAAAACCTCAATACAATTATTTTAAAAAGTGCCAGAAATAACCTTCTGTTCTTTATAGTTGCTACTGAACAACGGTTTGCTTTCTTCTACCCACACTGGCTGTAGGTAATTCTGTTCATTCTATTATTATATGTGTTTTTGTTCCGCAGATATTTTGGATAATTTCAGCTGGAGGGTAGGTGTAGATTTACTTGTTATATAAATAAACCTGTTTTGAAAAATTAAAATAAAAATGAAATGTGGCATCAATTTAAAGTGAAACCAACTAATATCACTTCTCAGAATTGCATGGTGGTTTTCAGAATCTGTTTTGCCATTACCAGTAAAAGTTTCCCCTGGCTTGACCGAAAATTTTAGACTGAGCAAGGAGCAGCATCTTTATTGTATCCATGAAGACAGCAGGCTTCTCACGTTATGTGGCACCTGTAAAGTGAATTTTGGCAGTCATTGCGACTGATAATCCCAAATATGCAAGTTTCTCTAAATATGTTACTTGCATTATTTGACCACAGAAGAGAGACTGCACTTGGCACCAAGTAAATTGCAGAAGCTAATAGATTAACCGGAATCAGAGTCTGGATCAATTTTATTCACCAGTACTTAATGTACAGGAATTTGACTCAGTAGATTTGGAGCTGCTTATAACAGAACACAACGTTACATGCAAATAACAAATATCATAAGTTAAAAGGAAAACCTTCATACAAAGTTGAAGAATAGTGCAATTATAAAGGAGATGTTCAAATGATGATGTGCAAGTGTAAGTGTGAGTGTGTAGTTTGCATCCACATGCACACATATACATGTACATATACTGTACACACACACACACACACACACACCTTCATACAGTATGCCAGAATGCATAAATATACAAATAAGACTAAATTACTGGTTTGAGAGGGCTATGGCTCTGGAAAAAAAAACTATTGAGGTGTCTGTTACTTTTAGTTTTAATTGTCCTGAAGCGTATACCAGGGGGGAGTTTTTGGAATAAGTGGTGAGCTGGGTGAGGCATCTCTAATCTTTCAAATAATTGCTCTAAATCCATATGCATTATTTTCATAGATTCAAAATCCAAGTTATACAACCTTCACTACTATAAGGAACTAGCTTCAGTTTATTGCTTTCATGAATTTAGTAAAACCTGGCCCATTGATTTCTTGATTTTATTGTCAGGGGCCGGTGCCTACCGTGGTAGCATTGTGTGCAAAGAAGAAACTGAACCTGAATCTGAACCAGTCAGGAATTAGGAATCACAATAGTACATATTATATAATTTACATTTGATTAGCAAAGTACACTTATGAGTGAAATGAATAGCACTGCTGCCTCTTAAATACAGAACAGTGAGGTCATATCCTGGCATGGTCATGGATTATGTGGAATTTTAATGTTCTACCTGTGGCTAAGTGAGTTTTTTCTCTAAATATTCCAGTTTTCCTTCTAAATCCCAACAATCTCTGTATTAATTGTCGATTGGAGTTTTTATGTAAATAGAGTGTACACTGCTCAGTTTCTGATGTTGTCAGGAGAATATTGGTGACCCCCCTAATACCCTAAATTGTATAAATGATAACAAACTAATTAAAATTGTTCTATGTGTGATTAGACACAGTGCAATATCTCTATAGTATATATTTATTATATAAAACAAAATAAAAAAAACAAGTTAAAGGTACATTTTAAATTTAAAAGGATGTGCTATAAAAATAATTAAAATTATTCACAGGTACAATGTCACAACTTCTCCTTAAGAGTGATCCCAGTAATCAATGGGAAAAATTCTTATCTTGAAATCAAATTAATGTTACTCTTATATACTGTACACAAGATAAAGATGTCTCTTTTATATTGATATTTTAGAGCATTGCAAATTATTACAACAAAGATGTGATAGGGATCTGTGTTCTTGGCAGTTGCGGCAAGTGGTTGGGGGTGATACCCAGCCGGGACACCCAGAAGGACCGGAGGATGGCTTACACCTCCTCCAGACCACGAGGGGGCGACCTCCTGGTGGCTTTGGGGACCACGGGAACAGAGCTTAGAAGATCAACCCTATAGGGGCCCATGGTCACCATGGTCTGGGTGTGGCGGAAATGCTGGGGGTACGAAGACCAGGGACACCCGGAGTGCTTCTGGGTGCACAGCCGACACTTCCGCTATACCAGGGAGTGCCAGCAATTGCTCATTGGGAAGCACCTGGAGCACGTCCGGGTGGATTTAAAAGGGGCTGCCTCCCTCCATTTGATAGCTGGAGTAGGGTGGAAAAAAGACGGAGCTCGGAGGAGAGGAGTGGAGGCGGTCACAAAAGTGAGGCATTGTGTGAAGGTCCTAGACTGAGGGTGATTGGTGCAGCGGCACTGGGGTGTGTGTGTTCCACTGTAAATATACATTATGAATAAATGTGTGTTGGTTCTTGAACCATCGTGCCTGCCTGTCTGTGTCCTGGCTGTTTCCCACACAGTCTAAAAGGTTTTTTGATTTATTTTTGCTCCTATACTTCTTAACTGGTCCAATATTGCAATATTGAGCTGAGGTATCCTTTCATTTTTGTTATGTAAAATGAGTTCAGGAATATAATTTTAATAAGGTGATTTGCTGTGTAGGTAAGATGATACCAGGTGGGCAGGGTAGGTGCAAAATGGATTAAGATGTAGTAGAATCCTAAGAGAGAACGAAATGACCATGTAATGGTACAATTGATGTATGCCATCATTCCAGAGTAAAAGATTGGGCACCACCAGGCAGAGATAATCCACTTTTATATAAGGATTACCCTAGCAGTAAAAGTTATCATGAAGGAGGGTGAGAAGGACAGGTAAAGGTCTAGAGATCAACAAATGGCAGCAAGACATTCCCACTTTAACCAGATATAAGTCAAAAACGTATAATGGGGTGCCAACAGCCTGCAAACTGCAAAGGGTACCTGGCAATTTAATTGTATGTTGACATTCAGGAGTACAGGCACACCAGATTATTCAGAGTATACTGGAGTGACACTGGGTATTCGTGGTGGGATTTAAAGGCTGCTCCCTGTTATTTGCTCATTGAATCCATAAACAAGAGGTGAGAAAAAGAGGAACGGAAGTACATTTTGTGGATAATGAGATGTGGCAAGCCATTCCAGCATAGGCTGTAGTAGGAGATCGTTACAGAAACAATTAGAGAAGCGTTTATCCAATTTCAGATTTACTTTTGCCATTTTTAATCTTTCCTAGTTTATCGCTCTCATGTTTTTTGAATGCATTTACTTTTCTTGTAGACTTTACACTCCTTGTTGTTATTCTTTGTAAGGTAGGCCACCACAAGAGTACATCTTCCATTTTATAGTATTGTAACAGATAGCCTGGCCACAGACAGACACGACACCAAAATGTCCACAACACACTTGTTTATTTACAATATTTACAGTGGTTGCTCAGTCCTTGGTCATTTGGCCCCCTCCACTCCTCTCTCGCAAGCTCTGTCCACTTCCACCTGACTCCGGCTCCCAGATTGGAGTGAGGTGGCCCCTTTAATCTTGCCCCGGATGTGCTCCAGGTGCCTGATGATGAACTTCCAGCAGCACTCCGGAAGCACTCTGGGCATACACCATCCCTGGTCCATCAGCACTTTCTGGTCGACCGGAAGTGCTGTCCTCCAGGGTTCAAGGACCGTCAATGCGCCCAGGGAAGAATAATGCTGCTGTCCCGGTCCATCCTTCCTCCAGGTGTCCTGGCGGAGCAGGGTTCCTGGCCATCTATCACAGTATAAACAGAACTGATTACCAGTCTGCACTCCTTAGATGCACATTGCTACATGATCTCCCTAATGCATAGGTCCATAGGTAGACATAATTGTTCAGATTTACCCCGGACACTTTTTATCTGTCTAAATTATGTTGCTATACATGTAGTACATGTGCTAGGAGAGATCTCAGCTGTGTACATAATTACAGCTTCAACAACTCAATACAGAAATTGCTACAGAAAGCAAATCATCTCTAGGAAGTGTACTAATCTCTTCATATAATACCAGTTGGAATATAAAAGAATGAGAGAATAAAAAATTAAAGAATGGATCCATCAATGAAATCATGAGTGCATAGAAAGGGAAAAAATGCATGGAAGTAATTCAGTGTTTTACAAAAAAAAATTACATAGAATTAATCTTAAGAAAGAAGGTGCTGAAATGCACCAACAAAACATTTTGTCACTTTTTTTAATATAAAATGAGAGATGTAAGCATTGGCAGTACACAGAGATCAGGTTAGAAAACAGGCCTAGAGCTATTCAGCACTAAGCAGTAAAGAGGGATTTTTTTTGTTGGCAAAATCTTTCAGTATTGCACAATAATTTAATGATGACTGTGTGCTGTTTACTGATGTAATTGATAAACCCAAGTGGTAGGTGATAATGCACAGTTACCATATTAATAACTGTATTGTTATGAAATGGTATAATGGTTTTCCATATTGACAAAGCCAGAAGTTCAGGATGAAAATTAGCAGAAAATGTTTTTACATGAATTATATAGTGCCTGTAAGTATTCACCCCATTGGAATTTTTCATATTACATTATACAGAATTGAAGCATGGTGGATTTAATTCAGCCTTTTTGTCATTGATCAACAGAACATGAGCCTTTAATGTCAAAGTGAAAACAATTGCAAATATATATTACAGAATAATAGATTGTGAAAGTATTCACCCCCTTATTTTCAGTATTTAACTGAGGCACCTTTAACAGCCATGATAGTCTTGAGTCTATTTGGATAGCTAATGTTTCTGGTTATTCTTCTACATTTTCCCTGTATTCTGCTGCATTCATTTTACCTTCTTCCATCTGATTTCAGACTTTCTGTTTGTCAGTCTCCAATATAGTTGACTGATGAAGCACCAAGGAAACAGTTGTTATATTCACAGTCTCTCCAGCCTTAGTCACTAGAGCTTGTAATTGCTTTGGAGTTCTCATAGGTCTCTTGGTGGCCTCCATCACTAGTCTTCTTCTTACATGATCATTCAGTCTTTATAGATGGCCCACTCTAAGCAGATTTACAGTTGTGCCATATCTTTCCATTTCTTAATCATTGATTTAACTGGACTCCAAACAATATTCAGTGGCTGGATAGTCTCTGTGTTTATCCCCTGACCTACCTTTTTTACCTTTTCATGGAGTTGCTAGCTATGTTTTTTTATCTTCACTGTGTAGGTAAGGCCATGATAGTGACTTGCAACATGATGGACCTTCCAGATCAGGTGCATTTATACTATAGTACAGGTAGAATCACTCAAAAGAGGCCCTGAATATTCTGTAATAACTCTCACTAGCACAAAGCAATCTGAACGAAACAATGTATAATGTACTCCTCCTTATATGGAGCTTTGAGCAAGCCGGGATGGCCCTTATTCGGAGTGATTAGGTAGGCACCAGACAGCTGTTGCGAACCTGTTGTAACCTCTGTTTGCAACTTCTGGGTGCATATCACCCGTACCCCTTCACTCAGTCACTCGACTTCTTATCAGGGTGGTGGTGTACATTATTGAGCAGTGCATCTTCATGGTGCAAACCTATTGGGTCACCAATTTGTTTAAGCAATGTCAGAATCAACTGGATGATCGTGAGTTAATGGAAGGTTACTTCCAGTGAGATGAAACAATGTGTCACACATCGGCAAGAAGCATGGCGGAATTTCAGTCCTTCGGCAACAGGGTAATTTCAAATTTCAGCAACGGTCACTGGATCTGACACCACCAGACTTCTTCCTTTGGGGTGCGCTCAAAGGAAAAGTCTATCAGAGCAAGCCTTGCACTGTGGAAGATTTGAAGGAAAACATCCAATGTGAAATTGCTGCTATTCCCCCCGAGACGCTTGCCGATACGTTCAGGAACGTAGAGCGCTGCGTTGAAATGTGTTGGGCAGAAAACGTAAACCACTTCCAGCATCGCATGTAATGCTATCGATTACACATACGTCAAGGTATATAGCATATTTTTTTGGTTCAGATTCATTCAAATGGGAGTTACAACAGAATATTCAGGGCCTCTTTCGAATGAATTTTCCTGTACATTGAAACCCCCTTACTACAGAAAAGTGACCTCCATTTAATTAATTATTGTGACTTCTAAAGCCAATTGACGGTACACCATTAATGACTGGGATGTGTTTTATTAAAGGGGTGAACTATTATACAATCAAATATTTTGAGTTTTAGATTTCTATTTAATTTAGACCACTTTGCAAAAGCATTTTTACTTTGATATTTTTCTGTTGTTGATTTATAGGCACTATATCAACTGGTGTAACAGTAGTGTAAATCTATGGGGAAAACCAAAAAGATTAAGGGACGTAACCAAGGGCCCAGTATATTGCATGACAAGGTGCATTAATAAGCACTTCAGTAAACCAGCCTCCATCTTTACAACTACTCTGGCCATTGTTAGTTCTCTCTGTCTATGCAATCTGTCGTTACTCCCTTACAGCACATTAGAATGCCATTGATTGATGGTGCTGGGGGGACATCATTTCGTATACCTTTTTGGTAAATGTCAGGTTGAGGTTTGTTTTTCTTTCAATTTTACTGTCTGGACATTGTGCAGCTTTATCTTTCTACCCTGCAAAGAAGGCAGTATTATGATCACATTCTTGACACTATGAATATTATATAATGAAAAGTTGAATTTTGCAAGCAAATTTGACTGGAATCTATATATAATTTTTCAAGTATGAGCTGTAAAAATACGTCATATGAAAACAATATGTACTGTATTGTTGAACATTCTGGTCATCTGTATTCAGGTCACATAATAGTAAAAATCCTGTTGCAATAAAAGAAATCCTCATCGAGAATGTTGAGCCATAGAAATCAATTGGGTCAAAGGCTGGCATTGACCTACTGTACAATTATATTTTCAAAAAAAGCCTTCTTATCTATGATAAGCCACAATAGATACAGATTTAAAGGAGAGCCATGATATCAATATCACTCTTAGGATTACAGATGGCTCTAGGGTGGTGCAAGGCAGAGGAACCTGCAAACAGTAAAAACACTCTAACAGAGAAGATGGGAACTGTAAATAGTGCTTGTTATGAATGGTACCACAGAAGTGAAATCTCCAGAACAAGACATGGGGTGGAGCTGTGGCAGGAACCAGAGCACATTATGCTAATGAGCATTGACCCTCTATTTAGAGAAAGAGAGTAAAACCTGCAGATATTTGATAGAAGACCCGAAGACCTACAGGCTGTTGTTTATTTGATTGCAAAGAGGACAGTGAGGGGAGCTGGACTGTGGTGCTTGTTTAAAGTAGTCAGCTAGAGCTACCATGAAGCTGTTTAAGGGTTATGAAAGGTTGTGATGGACTCAGTGGTACAGAGATGGCTGGAAGCTAATAGAGGAAGTTCATGCCTGCAGTTTCTTGTATTTGCTGCCAACTGAAAGACAATATGGGAGGAGAGTTTAAAGTGAAGATAGCCATCATAAGTGCATGAGCGTGGGACAAGCTGTCTTTGGTGGGGACAAATGGGCTTGTAGCCCAACATGGTAAACAGGCTGAAGTCAATTACAGTTACGCTGAAGAAGAGTCGGGGTTTTGTTCATCTACCGTTTTGCTCATCAACTTGATCTTCTGTCTTTTACATTCATTGTACTTGGATGTTTAAATAATCTAAGGAAACTAATTACTATTTTCCTAATGTCCAGAAATGCACTCCTTTCACATACAATAACTTGCTGATGGCTCCTTGCACTAGCAAGGCAGAGCAAAACCATTAATTGCATGGGTCAGAAAATGATTATGGAACAGTTCTAAGAAAATGAACTAGAAATAAAAGGAAGTTCATGCAAATTAATTCTAATTTTAATTTTCAATTAATAACACAACCATATGGAAACATTGTGTTACTGGGGGTTAGCACTTGAGTATGTAGGGAGGGCAAGTAAATCCCAAAATAAACTACAACTGCTTTTTACTTATTTTTTTTGCTGGATGGGTAGAAGACCCCTTTTGGGGGAATACTGCCTGCCCCATCCCAAATCATCAACCATACCCATAATATGAAGCCGGTGATATTTCATTTTTTCCCCACTGCTCCATCTCAGTTAGTCTTTTCTGACTGTGCCAGAATCTGTGCGAACTTTGTTGATTAACTGGAACATGGTGCTTTGGTATCTCAGATTTTGTTGCTTGTGTACTGTGTAACCTATTTTATATTTGTTCTCAGTAATGACATTGGTGTGTAGTTCATTTCTTTTGTGTGCCTATGCTTGAAATTCCAACAGTAACATAGGGAACTATTGAGCTTGCACACACTATAAAAGAAGAATGATTTAATGAAGATCATAGTAGAAACAAAAAAGGAAAAATATGACAGCAGTTTTAAAGATCTGGTAAATTCAGAAATAAAAAAAGAGAATAATAGAAGAGCTTACACATTAAAGGGCTGCAGGACTGGAACTGACTTTTAAGAAATAGATTTTGCTTCAACAGATCTGTTATAGCACCTACTGTTGTATTGAGCTGATGGAAGTCAGATGCCTTCGTCTCTGCCACCAGATTTTTTTTTTAAACAAGGCTTAGAAGATGTGTATTTTTCCTGTGCAGTCTCTTCAGCTATTAGCTAACTGGAAATATCCCTACTACAAGACTGGCGTACTCTGCATTGCACCCTCTCATTTCACAGCTAGCTTAGCAATGAGGTGAAAGTTGGGGTGATTTTACTGACATACCCTTTTCAGTTGGTGATAATTGCAAAAACCGCCACATCTGCAATGCAAAGGACATTTTCATTTTGTAATTGTATTCCTTTTTTGTTCATTTGTTAGCTTTGTCTTAACCATTCTTTATATGCAATAGACAGAGCTTCTAAGTATACTTTTGTCACAAATCATTGTGGCATTGCTCTGCATTTCTGTTTTTTTTACCTGGACAGGTGACACTATAGGCAAGAATGTACTTAGTTTTCTTTTATAAATAAAAAAAATATATCTTCAGTGATATTTTCTTATATAGGAAAATAAATGAGCTTGAACATTATTTACTTAACTTTTATTATAGATTGCTAAAGTCCCTTTTATGATGCAAACAGACCTCTAGATTCATGTTTTAATGTAAATAAAAATAGTGCAGAATTTATTCTGAGCTGTTCAGGCGTTAACATGGGGTGGTATGCACACAGAGAAAGGGTAAATTAACACAGATATTTCAAGTCACTTGAGCATTATAGTTGGATAGGACTTAAAATATCACTACACTAGAGACTATTGATCATAAAGTGCATACAGTACTTACCATTTGTCTTTGCTCACTGTACCCAGCCAAGGGTTTCCCACTACTGCTCTAAACAGTTCAATTCATTTCTATATTTAATCTAAAGGAATTGTTCACTTTGGTTTGTTTTGTATTTTTTACCCTTTGGAACTAAACTATATGCATCATATGAGAGGCTTTTTCATACTGGGGCTTATTCAGAATGAACCGATTTAATGGCATTAAATAGTGAATAAACCAATAGGCAAAGTAAATTGAACTCATGAAACCTGTGTATTAAATGGATTGGTAACAACATTAAAATGCCAAAATAATTTTGTTTGTACAAAGATTTTGTTGAAAATCAAGGCTGGTATACTGTAAACAATGTGTTTTTTAATATTTTTATCAAATGGTTATTGTCCGAGAGTATATCTGCATCTACTGTATATATTAGCCTTGCAATATTTTGAAGGTTTTATCCTTCAACCTGAAATATTGCACTATTTTTCTGATTTTCTTTTATTTAAAATAGTGTGTTTTTTAAAAAATTATAGCTATCCATAGACTGCAAATGACTGCATATGTGAAAATTACATTTATACAAAATGCAATTAATAAAAGAATAAATATAATGTTCTAAATCATTTTAATACATTTCATCATTGTGGAGGACCAAAGCATATCGTGACAACATAGGGTGTAAAACAGTAACTAATCCCGAACAGGGTGCCAGTCACTCACTCATATTGGGCTAGTTTACAATCATCAAATATCTGAACTGCACATCATTGGAATGTCGAAGGAAAATGAAACTACCCAAAGAAGAACCCATGATGCTGTTATTTTTAGCAGGTCAATACCAGGGTACAACACTTAAAGATTAATTAAGCCATTAAGTGATTAGACAGCATCTCAGTACAAAGCTGCAGCATCAAGGTGATGCAGTGCAAAGTGTGGTCCAATTGGGAATTCTTGGGGAGATTATTGTTTTGATGGTGCAGCGCTCCATCTTTACCGATAAATCTCCAGAGTCCAAACTACTAAGAGATTTGTAAGATAGTGCCAGTGCTTGTGGTCAACCAAAAAGTACAACTCATCATCTGAGTTCCACCCACAATAATTCTTGGATGAAAGAAAAGCACATTCCCTTGAGTAAAGTACCAGGAACTACCCACCAGGAACCACAAATAGCCAGAGTTCCTGCAGTAGGAATTCTACAAAGGTTTCTGTGTTTGTAAAAATTCCCTGGATCCTGAACACAGTTTGCATATTCTCTTCCTGTCAGGATGGGCTTCCTTCACATTAAACAATATTTTTCTCCAACACCACTAAAAATAGTAAGTAGGTACATAGACTTGCTATCTCATAGGGAAATTTGTTTGCAGCTGGAAAGTGCAAAACATAAGACATTGTTACACAGATAAAAATAAAGTAATCCAAGAGATAACACATGACAGTCATTGTTATAGTCGGTACACAGAACTATGAGATTTCAGAAAAAAATGAACTCCAAAAAAATGAACTCCAAAATTATTCAATAATAATTTAGAATTCAGCAGGATCCCTACAACTTGTAGTATTCAAAATTCTTATACTTTAGGGATAAAAGAGTTTGGAAACCCAGGTAAGCAGAGAGCTGAGGAGTCTTTGTGCCAGCAAAGCAGCGGGTCCAGATGGAGTATTGCCACAACTACTGAAGGTCTGTGCATTGGAGCTGGGGAGTCCTCAACAGTGCATCTTCAACCTGAGCCTGGAACAGGGGAGAGTCCTCAGGCTTTGGAAAACATCTTGCATCACCCCAGTCCCAAAGGTATCACATCCTAGTGAGCTGAATGACTTTCGGCCTGTCGCTCTGATGTCGCATGTGATGAAGACCATGGAGCGGCTGCTGCTTCACCACCTGAGGCCACAGGTCCGTCATGCCCTCGACTCTCTGCAGTTCGCATACCAGGAGAAGGTGGGTACGGATGATGCCATCATCTACATGCTACACCGATCCCTCTCCCACTTGAACAGAGGCAGTGGTGCTGTAAGAATTATGTTTCTGGACTTCTCTAGCACCTTCAACACCATCCAACCTCTGCTCCTTAGGGACAAGCTGACAAAGATGAGAGTAGATTCATACCTGGTGGCATGGATCGTGGACTATCTTAAAGACAGACCTCAGTATGTGCATCTTGGGAACTGCAGGTCTGACATTGTGGTCAGCAACACAGGAGCACCGCAGGGGACTGTACTTTCTCCGGTCCTGTTCAGCCTATATACATCGGACTTCCAATACAACTTGGAGTCCTGCCATGTGCAAAAGTTCGCTGATGACACTGCTATCGTGGGCTGCATCAGGAATGGGCAGGAGGAGGAGTATAGGGACCTAATCAATGACTTTGTTAAATGGTGCGACTCAAACCACCTACACCTGAACACCAGCAAAACCAAGGAGCTGGTGGTGGATTTTAGGAGGTCCAGACTCCTCATGGACCCTGTGATCATCAGAGGTAACTGTGTGCAGATGGTGCAGACCTATAAATACCTGGGAGTGCAGCTGGATGATAATTTGGACTGGACTGCCAATACTGATGCTCTGTGTAAGAAAGGACAGAGCCGACTATACTTCCTTAGAAGGCTGGCATCTTTCAACATCTGCAATAAGATGCTACAGATGTTCTATCAGACGGTTGTAGCGAGCGCCCTCTTCTATGCGGTGGTGTGCTGGGGAGGCAGCATAAAGAAGAGGGACGCCTCACGCCTGGACAAACTGGTGAGGAAGGCAGGCTCTATTGTAGGCATGGAGCTGGACAGTTTGAAATCTGTGGCAGAGCGACAGGTGCTGAGCAGGCTCCTGTCAATCATGAAGAATCCACTGCATCCACTAAACAGTATCATCTCCAGACAGAGGAGCAGCTTCAACGACAGACTGCTGTCACTTTCCTGCTCCACTGACAGACTGAGGAGATCGTTCGTCCCCCACACTATGCGACTCTTCAATACCACACAGAGGGGTTAAACGTTAACATTATTCAAAGTTATTATCTGTCTGTATACCTGCATTGTTATCACTCTTTAATTTAATATTGTTTCTTTATCAGTATGCTGCTGCTGGTGTATGTGAATTTCCCCTTGGAATTAATAAAGTATCTATCTATCTATCTATCTATCTATCTATCTATCTATCTATCTATCTATCTATCTATCTATCTATCTATCTATCTATCTATCTATCTATCTATCTATCTATCTATCTATCTATCTATTTGTCTGTCTGTCTGTCTGTCTGTCTGTCTGTCTGTCTGTCTGTCTGTCTGTCTGTCCTATCTATCTATCTATCTATCTATCTATCTATCTATCTATCTATCTATCTATCTATCTATCGTCTGATGGCAAAAAATGAAACTTAGGAAACAGTGGAGCACTGCCACCTCACAGAATTGAGTCAGCCATTTTTTCTAAAAACGGAGAAAGAAATAAGTGCTGCAAAGCAATAAATAATTTTACTACTAATTTTGTTCTACATTGACTCATGACTCCAGAGAGAGAATGAGTGTGATTGTTTGGTCTAGGAGTGTGAGTGTGAGTCTTTCCAGGGCTTTTTGCTGGTTTGTGCCCAGTGCTGCCAGGATTTACTCGAGCCCCCTATATTGGATAAATTGTGTTTGAGAATAACTGACTAAAACATTAAATAAGAATTCATCCTTTCTCTCCTTTTTTTAAATGACTTTTCAATTTGATCCTTCTTGTTTTTGGGAAGAATTGATTATAGATATTTTAAAAATTTTGTTGGCAGTAAAATGCTACTGTATAAATTATTATTGCCTGCCTATTGTATGCTAAATGTTTCCTTTAAAATAAATGGATTTTATTTACAAAATGTTCATTTATATTTCACACGATAATAGCATTGACCTTATTTTTTGGATTAAATTTTATTAAATGATACATTCATATATTATCCCACCCATTTTGTTACTGTAATATTTAACTCATTATTGTTCAGAAACAGAAGAATTCTGGCAAACGTTCTGGATCTTGAAAGAGTGAGCATTTAGAAAATTAATTTTGCTAATGGCTACAGTAGAATGAAAAAATGATTAATTAACATGTTGCAGTTGCTTTATATTTCTGTATCACAAAACTAGCAAAAAGCTTGACTCATAACAGAAATAAGAGCTAGGCTCCCATTGTTTAATTTAATTTCTATATGTTAATCTGTGAGGGAAGTACATTTTTTAAGTCATAAATTCTGAAAGAGTTAGGAAAAAACAAGTAAAAAATCCTTTGTTGATTTTCCATTTTGTGCTCTGTAGGACTTGCCTGAATGCAGCCACTGAATGGCACATAATTATTCAATAAAAAGGCTACAGAATGTTCTGCTATAGAATTACTGATTCATGTAGGTTGAGTTACTTGTGACAGACAGGCCATGCCAGATTCTTTTTTTTAATCCTCTTTTATGTCTGAGCAAGAACATAAGATGAGAAAGAACATTGCTTATTAAATATTGCTATTTTTCTAGGAAACAACCAATATAGACACATGTAGGAGTATCACTGAGCAAAAATATAATATTATGAGCCCTTGCCTTAAGTGCAGAGTCCCCAAAAGTATGGGGGCTGGAGAGATCACAATATCATTCCCAACAAGTTTGACTCCATCACTGGTTGAAACTGAGTCAAGTGAACAAATATCTGTGAGAAAGTGAATTTGAAGCAGCGGGGAGGCACAGACCCTTTTGACTGCTGCAGCTGAAAACACCTTGAGCCCCTTCAGCCCACTCTTGGTGTCACAGTCTGGTTTACCTGTGTTTCTGCTTTTAAACCTTTTTACGGGTGGCACCATTGCCAACTTCATTTTGTAAGACTGAGCAGCTTTAAAAATGAATGCCCATTAAACAGATTTCTTAAACTGGTTTCTTTCTTTCTCCATTTCTTTCTTTCATATTTTCATGACTGTAAAAGAATATCATCTAAATAATATTCATTGTGCCCTGTCTGTAAAGGGTATAATTCAGAACAAACATTACACAACATTCTCAAACCCACTTACAATACAATTTGTAGTCATGGTGGGCCAGTGCCGACCCTAGCAACACATTGCACAAGGCAAGAAACAGCCTAGGACACAGTACCCGTTCATCACAGGAGATACACATACCCTACAAAGCTGGCTAAATCTAACTCACTAGTTAACCTAATGAACTTATATTTGGGGATGAAGAAGAAAGAAATAAGTAACCAGAGAAAGCCTACACAGACCGAGAAAATCATGCAAAATCTAAATGGCTAATGATTACGCGCAGCAGCATGACTCACTTTAACAGTGAATGCTTAAAAAAATCTAAGAAGTGCACTTTTAAAAAGTTGTTGTTTTACCCCTGTAACAAATGCATTCTTTTCAGTACTGAATTAAAGAGTAACAGTGAATGCTTAAAAAAATCTAAGAAGTGCACTTTTAAAAAGTTGTTGTTTTACCCCTGTAACAAATGCATTCTTTTCAGTACTGAATTAAAGAGCCTCTTAACTAAGTTTTAACATGTATTATTATTATTGAGGCCATTTTGTAAAATGTAACAATGACTAGCACTGGCTTGAAAAATATTTCCATTAATCCAATACTGTGAAATGTGGGAGACTCTTTAAACTGCAAAATTTAAATTGCAGCTTTATAACCTTGTCATTTGCCCCTAGCAGTAAAAGTTTGACAAATCGCCTTTTCACTCTTTCACAGATTAATAAAATAACATTTCAAATTGAATTTGATACCTGAGACTGCAAGCCTACTGATATGATGGATTCATTTTGGTTAATCCACTGTAATACCGAAGATAAGTGAATGGTACTTTGTAAGGTATCATTCAGAGATTTTTTTTTAAGTCATGCTTCTAGTTTAGCAATAAAATGTATAAAAAGACCAGCTAATACAACATGATGTGGTTTTTCTCCTTTTCATTACTGTATGTGTTCTGCAGTAAAGAAAATTATAAAATGTAACACTAAAACTCAAATCTCAAGTAATTCACGTCTAATCGATTACAGATGCATTTACATACAGTATTTTTAACTCTTAATACAAATAAATACATTCACTAACCGCTATATTAAGTATATGAGATTGTTAAACTAAATTAGCCTGGTCCTCCAAAAACAATCAATCACATGTCTGAAGATCAGCATACTGCATATAGCATGGAGAGATCGTCAAATGTCAAACATTAGAATGGCCATGACACACAATCTAACAGATTTTAGCTGTGGCAAGATTGCTGGTGCCAAACATGAAGGTTCCAACATCTCAGAAACAGGTCCTCTTCTACATTTTTCTTGCACTACAGAATACAGAGAGTGGTGTGATAAAGGAAAACCCTAGTGAATGTCAGTTCTGGGAGTGAAACAACATTTGTCACCAGGCTCATTCAGGATAATGGAAACACCTTAAAAACTCAGATAACAACTTTTTACAACGGCATTGGAAAGAAGGGCATCTTGAGTGTCAGATCTGGGGGGTGGATGAACTGCAGTTGGTGAAAACTCCACCATTTACCACTCCTGTCACCTAAGAACATTGGATACAAAATAACCAAAATAAAACAGTTGAATATTGGAAAAATGTTTCTGGTCTCACAAACCTCAGTTTCTGCTTGCAGATGGTAGTGTCAAAATGTGGAGTAAAAAAGCATTAATCTGTGGATCCTGTCCGGTTTGTATCAACAGTAACAGCTAGTGGTGGTAGTGTAAAGGTGTCAAATCATTAGGTCGTTTAATTCTCTTAATATAAATTGAGCATCATTTGCACTGCACATTGTACCTAAACATTGGCATTCATCAAACACTGTTACTCACCATGTGCATCCTCTTATGGTCATAGTGTATTTATTATAACAAATGAATCCCTCCAGTAGAATAATGTGTCATGTCACAAAACCAGTTACATCTCAAGCTAACTCCATGAACATGACAGGTCAGTTTGCTCCCATGGATTGTATATCCCCGACATCTCCCCACAAGACATTCACAGTACATTTCTATGATCAAAAGATTACAGAACTCTGTAGATTCTTCCCTATACCCATTTAGCTCATTAAACATATTCAGTTGTAATGCCCCCCTTTTCTTTCCTATTATGTCCTAGTTGTCAGTGATACTTCTCGTTAGTTTGATGTTTTTAGATATCTATATTGCTGCAGTGTTGAAATCAGTATTTTTGCTGTTGTTTGGTGTTTATATTGTTCAGTATTTAAAGTCGTAGCACCAATGCCAAGACAAATTCCTGTATGGCTGATATACTGGCATTAAAGTGTTCTGAATCTGTGATGCAATTGACTCAGCTTGGACCAACATTCCTAAGGAATGTTCCCACTGATTCATTGAATCCATGATTCCAATAATTCAAGCTTTCTGGAAGCAAAAAGATATCCAAACTGGTACTAGATAGATGTCCCTAATAAAGTGGCCACTTGGTTTCTAGTCAACTGTAGTTTCCACAACTACAAGTACTATAGAAAAAAGAAACATGAAATGGAGTGCATTCACTGTGTTATAGTGGTACAGTGGTTAACATTTATGCTTTACAGCTGGGGTCAGTTCCAAGTCTAAACACCGTCTGTGTAGATTTTGCACATTTAAATCATATTTATGTGGATGTTGCCAGTTTACTTTCAAGTCTCAAGGACATGTGGCTAATTGATAACTATTACTTAGGCCAGTATAAGTAATGGGTTCAGTTTGCGTGAGTGGCTCCCCCCAGTGAACTGCTGTCCTATCCAGAGATGGTTCCTGCTTTATTTTTGATATTACCAGGATTTGCTTTATTTCCCTTAACACACTTAAATAGAGAAAACTGGTTCAGAAAAAGGAACAGACAGTAGACTCTTTCATATTTTCCCAACCAGCACACGAGAACTCTTGTCAGAAGCCCATGTGAGACTTGCCCGGACACCATCAGACTGAGACCACATCTTTATCAAAACCTTTTTATTTTCGTCCCGTTCTCCACACAACACAGCTCAGTCCCGCACAACTCACAGTGCTCTAGCCCCAGTCTCCCTTCTCCTGGGCCTTTTCTCGCCTTGTCCCTGGGCCACCTCTACACTCTCTCCAGGAGCTTCGTCCTGCTCCTGCTCCCGACTCCAGCTCATTGATAGGAGGGAGGCGGCCCCATTTATAGTCACCCGGATGTGCTCCAGGTGGTTCCCGGCAATCTTCCTTTGACACACCCCTGTGTGGCGGAAGTGCCGGCTGTCTTTCCGGAAGCACTCCGGGTGTCTCTTTTTCCTTCTTCCCCCCAGCCCTTCCTAGTGTGGCGGAAGTGCTGAGGTCTCAAGTCCTCCAGGCATGAGGACGCTCCCTGGTGGTCCGGAGGAGGCATGAGCCCTCCTCCTGTCCTTCTGGGCGTCCCGGCTGGGTACCACCCCCAGCCGCGTGCCACACCCATAAAGCCCAAAACTTGTTGAATGAAATTGGTAGTTTCTGAATAAAAGCATGATACACCAAGATTTGTTTGTTGTATTTTTCTTAAACAATGACAGCTCAAAGCTTTATCTCCCATTATGAAATTGCCTTAAAGGCGCTCAGGTTCTACTGAGCCCAGTATTTAATAACAAAACTCTGACTTCCTAGCTTTTCTGGATGAAGATCGCATTATTTTTGGTTCACTTCTGACAGCTACAGTAAAGTTTACCATTTAATATCTTAGTTCCTATGTGTTACTGCATAAGATCAAGTCTAGTAATGGTGTAAATTATTTCTCTCTATTATATTAAAAAAAACTTTGGATGAGATGTGATCTTCTCGGAAGACACTTTGAAGTCCCATGAGACTACTTGCACAGAAGACACTTTGAACTCCCACGGGACTACTTACACGTCACGCCCTGCTTACAAACAATTTCTCTGAGACACTTTAACGTTCCGCGAGACAAGGAAGAGAGACAAAAGGACAGCTGCTGTACAGGCTTTTAAATGATCGACACGCGCAGTACGACATGCAGAACATGCAGGACTGCACAAGCAGCAGCTGGCTTAAAGGACATAACTCATTCACTACAGCTTTATTATTGGTAAATATTAAGAATTAAAAAATGAATGAAATCAAAAAAAACAGTCTCTTTAAATTGTATATTCAGTTAACTAAACCCAGGGGTTGGCGAACGAAGCGAGCAGGGGGCAGAGCCCCCTAGTTTCTCTAAAAATCTTTTCTGTTTTCCCATTAGCTAAGTGTTTAGTAGGGCCTGTTTGTCTAATCAGATGTGTATACCTATTTCAGCTATGACAGTCATCTCACTTAATTTATTTTGTAATAACAATTCATTAATAAATTTGGTGCATGAGATCAACAAGGTATGTTTTTCTGTTAACACTTAACGCTCTGCTGCTGTCAAGGAAAAGGTAAATTTTTGAAAAAACTCCATAACAGCTAGGAGATGAGAGCAATCTCTAAGACTTAAACAAAAAGGGGTCAAAGTTAGGAAAAAAAGGAATACCATCACACCAAAGTGTGATGCACTGACCAGGAATCAATGTATGGCTGATAAACAAAGCCATTCTCTTTATTAGCCACAAGGCTAGATAAAGGTGAAGAAATTGCAGGTAAAATGTATGATGATTCTTGATCAGAAAAAGTGCCTCTCCCACTGTCTGGTCAGTCAATGACAATCGGTGGTGTAAATCCTCGTTTTTAATTAATGGAAGGGGTGGGGCTAGGGGCAGAGTCAGGGGATGTCCTCTTCTTCTAGTTCAGAAGTTCAGATAAGGCAAACAGCAGACCAAATTTGTAGTGCAGTTTACCTAGTAAATAAAGTGATTATTAAATGAAAAATATAAGCTAAATATTTTTATTTAAAAGAGGACATAAGAGCAGCAAATACTCTTCAAAATTATTAGCAGCGCTTATGTTGACTACTTAAGCTTATAGCAGATTGGTTAGAGGCAGTTTTGAATGTAAATATTTGTTTCACCATAAATTTTCTGGTTTTTGTTTTTGTTTTCGTTTTTTTTTTTCTTCTGAAAGAAAATTGTAGAAAGTAATTACTCTTTAAAAACGTGATGGACCGATTCCAGTCAAAGATTCTATAAAAGGAATGCCCTTTGATCCCTAACAGATGGCAAACATATACTTTACATTTATCTAAAATGTTTTGTATAAGTGCAGTGGGCTGGCACCCTGCCCCTGATCTGTTCCTGCCTTGTGTCCTGTGTTGGCTAGGATTGGCTCCAGCAGACCCACGTGACCCTGTGTTAGGATAGCGGGTTGGATAATGGATGGATGGATGGATGTTTTGTATAATGTGTCCTTTATATATTGTATTGCTTTTTATGCTCATTTTTTTAAATCTTAACAATTCTAACCCATCATTTCAGTTTTTTGCAACCATCCAGCAGTTGTATCTACATGTTTTGCATTAATTTTTAGCACCCATTTATCCCAGCCCAAATTCAAAACGAAGTCTACACTCCTAAAACAATAGATATTAGTTTAATATTTAGAATAGTATTTGCTGATACTTTTGGCCCTTATATTTCTAAAATGCTGCTGGGTAATGTACTGCTGGGTAACCTTAGGATCTGGCATTAATGCGGATGTTACTTTGACACATAACAGTGACTTAAAGATTGTTGCAAACCACATACACTCCTCCATGGCAATGGTATTCCCTGATGGCAGTGGCCTCTGCACTCTGCCACACTGCAGAAAATGTTCAGGAATGGTTTGAGGACCATGACAAAGAGTTCAAGGAGTTGACATGGCCTCCAACTTGTGCAAGATCTCAATTTGATTAAGCATCTGTGTAATGTGCTGGAAAAACAAGTCTAATCCATGCAGACCCAATGTCACATCTAACAGGACATGCAGGATCTGCTGGTAAATTCTTTGTGCCAGATACCACAGGATACCTTCAAAGAAAGGTATGTTGGGTCCATTCCTCAGAGCTGTTTTGGTGGTGCAAGTACTTCCAACATAATATTAGGCAAGTGGTTTTAATGTTGTGGCTGTTCAGTGTATAAGAGTAGTATAAATATCAGATGATTTGGATTTTTCTTAGAAAATAAGTAAAACTTAGGAAGAAACCTAAAACTTATTCGCACACTTGTGTGCTTTAAAATATGTATTACGTTTTGATGCTATTTTAGAATATCTGTATGGCATTGTTTTCTCTGTCACACTATTTGATAATCTGTTTACTATCATCATGAAATACAGGGCCATAATTCAATTAGAAAGTTTTTATACTGTACATTTTTTTATATTATAACTGATGGGAATGTAGATACCTTGAAATACATTAAATTAAAGGTACGCTGATATTAAAAGTGCCTATTAATTCTTACAATGGTTAGTGTAGTCTATAAGGTTACAAAATAATTTTGTTATTTCTATGCTAAAATGTCTCAACTAAAATAATCTTTTGGAAGCAAGTGCTACCAAAATTATAAGTGACATGCCATACTCCAGACACACAGCCTATATGGTTTTTAGAAGAATTTGAAAATATCACATTAAAATGGGTTTGCATAACTTATGGATAAATCACACACACTGCATATAAAATATTAAAGATGTATGGTGTAACATGACTGCTCCTCTTTGAGAGCTGACTTGGAGTCATCCCTGAAACACTAACAATTCAGATGAAAAAAAAAATCTTGTGTTAAAAGCTCATACTAAGCAAATGCAAATAACTGGAAATTAAGGAAAGGAAAGGCAGATTTCACAAAAAGGCTTTGGCTGAAAATAGCCTCACTGCATCAGAACTGTAATCCTGAATGGTGAAATGGTAAAGTGATAAAATAGCTCAGATCATGCATTCTTGAGAGCTGCCTCACAGTGTATGTGTAATGGTAAGGGGCTTAAACACTTTGTTTATGCATGCTATGCATATACTCTCATGTCATTTACATATGAGCAGTTACATTGTTCTTTGTCACATACTTCAGGCTGTTCAGTCTTGGAGAGAAAATGTAGTCCTATTATAGTGATATTATTACACTACCATTTATTGAAATAATGCCTTCTTAACCCCTTTCCCACCTTCCTAGATAGTCAGTCAGTCAGTCATTTTCCAACCCGCTATATCCTAACACAGGGTCACAAGGGTCTTCTGGAACCAATCCCAGCCAGCACAGGGCGCAAGGCAGGAACAAACCCGGGCAGGGCACCAGCCCACACACCCCCACACACCAAACACACACTAGGGACAATTTACGATTGCCAATGCACCTAACCTGCATGTCTTTGGACTGTGGGAGGAAACCCACACAGACACGGGGAGAACATGCAAACTCCATGCAGGGAAGACCTGGGAAGTGAACCCAGGTCTCCTTACTGCAAGGCAGCTGCGCTACCACTGTGACACCGTGCTGTTTCCTAGGTAGCAACCAATCATTTTAATCCTATGAGGCCAGAATGTTCATTTTACTTATGTCCCTGGCGGCAGTCTTTTATCATCTGCATAACTCTCTCAATCTATCTATATTTACACACACATGCATACATATACATATACACACACATTAAAATATAAATATACATTACATACATATGGAGAGCATGTGGATGGCAGTGTTTTGTTTTCATTATGTTGAATGCTTCATCTATTATTTTTTCAGAGAGAAGAATTGTCAGCCATTAATGAGTTTTGGAAGGTTTCCCTCTTTAATTTGTAATGTCTCTACATGGAATAACATTAATATGAGGCCTGAATTATTAATGATTTTATACTTGTCATTTTTGGGGACTTTTATGCATGCAACATTTGTGCTTAATTTACTCTTCGTTTTTGCATTAGTTATATTATTATTATTTTTATATTTCTTTGTACCACCATTTTGTATTTTCATCTATACTTATGGGTACTATTGTTTTATGCTCTTTTATTGTTAGCAACAGAGCTCCATTGCTACGGATACTCTTCTGAATTTTATCTTCAACAGAATATAAAAAATAGCACTTACAGTGGTTAAACAGTATAATAAATTAAAATTTCACTATCTATGTTGTTACAGAGTAACAGTTATACATTTAAAAATCGTAACAGTATCAAAACATAATGATTTCTTTATGTTAACATCGACAGTATGTTTCATTTGCTGCCATTACATGGAACAAAGTGAAACGGTAAAGAAAGCACAGTTCACTCAAAGAATTTCTGTGTGAGGCCTCCATAACTGTGTCCTTTTCTTTTTTTTAAAGAAAAAGAAGACAAACAAAGGAAGTACGTACAGTGGGGACTGTTTTTTTGATTTGGTGTGTAAGAAGGGGTTATGAGAGAACCAAATACTTTAGATCAAAGCCATTAAAGATTATTTTCAAGTAATATCACCCTGTTTTTCCTGCTATGGATTACTCTCATTTGAAGGAGAGACTTTAAACTATAAACACAACTAACACAAATGAAGGATATACCCTGGAGTAGGATAAAGACGATGAGCTCTATCATGTTTGTTTCTTTCGAAACTTTTTTCTTTGAACTAAGATTGAGATTATCTGAAATCAAGCTGGAATTAAGACTGAAAAATATAACTTGTGAGACTGTGTGACATTTCTTCAGGTCTCTTTTTAAATATTGATACGTTTGTCTAAAAAAAATGCCAAAAACTGCTTCTAAATTACATCTGCTTATTGGAGTATCATTATGTGGGGAAATGTTTAAGAAAAGATGTTACATTGAGAATTAACAGGTCATCTTGAATTAAGTTTGAAAAAATTAAGCTAAAAAAATAGTACTGGTAAATACAATATAATAAATTAAAACACTCAAACTGCTGCAAGGTATGCCAATTGTATGTTATAATGAATGATATTGTTGTGTGTAGTCATGACAAGAAAGCCATACATCTCGCAGGTAAAACCTCATGTCGACAGTTCATTTTCATAACCTCTTACCTTTGCTATATGCTCACTCTTCTGTTATGCTGGGAGAATTTTTTGCAGGCTTAATATCAGAAATATGAAAGGTTCATATTGCTTAGCTGACATGAAGTATATCAGAGTCAAGTAATTAAAAGATAGTATATGCAGTAAGGAAATCAGGCAGGATGCCTGTGAGCTGAAGCATGTAAAATGAAAGAAGCTCTATAAGGAACTAACTATACCTTGATATAATATTAATATGTAGTTTGTTTTTTTGTCTAGAAAGAGTGAGTAGCACCTACAAAGCCAAACTAATGGTCACTGGCCCTCCCATCTCATCCAATGCATGGATCAATCACATGTAGGATCAAGAAAATGAATCTCTTTGTCAGAAACAGAGGTAGGCAGGCCTTTTCCAGTGTACTATACTGTATGTTTCCATAGCTGGAAATTTATACAAGAGATACAGTATAATACGTTATGAGCACTAGTCATCAGACACAAAACAACTACAACTGAAAGTGTATGGTATATTAGCTTAAGTAGAATCTAGTATATGCTCTGAATTTCATCCGAATTGCATATTATAATTAGTGTAACATGTAGTATTAATTGTAGTTATTTTTTAATGTTTTTGTAAAAGAAATAGCATTTGTTTATTTAGACTGGCAAGATGTAAATAAATTCATGTAAACAAGTGACATGTTTTTATAATAAAGCTAGGGAGAATTCATGTGGATAGCCTAGAAGAAAACTGATTAAATTGCTATAACAAATTGGCTTATAGTATCTGCATAATATTAACATACAGCCTTTGCCAAATAAAAGGGCATTATTCAGGCCATAAGCTTTGTTTGGTTAATAGCTAAATTGTCCAAATATCATAGCAATAATTTTTAAAAGATGTGAAAGTAGTTAGCTCCCATGACTCTTTGTGTGTCCTGTTAGGACTATTAAATTGCAAATTACAAACATGCTACAGAAAATACAAAAATAATGAATTCAACTCCACACATGAATACTTAACAAAGTCAAAGGAGACAAGAGAAACACAAAAAATACAATTAATAATAAAAAACTACAACATTAGTAATAAACTCTTAAATGAGAACCAAGTAACAATGAATTCGAACAATCATTACTATCCTAGGAGAAACATTTTAGAAAAATCAGGAAATTAATTTATACCTGAAATAATACATTAAAGGTGAGAAACTACTATAGATGAAAATAAATGGTTACCAAAAAGATTCAACTCAAAATTTAACTGAGCTATAAAAGTAAAAAAAAGAAGAAATATAATTCAAAGCTCATGACTTTTGTGAGGAAGCCCATTTCAATGAAGGTGAGCTACTCACTGAATGTCCCAGGTACACTGAGTCCCGAAAGCCCTTAAATACAACACTTTGCTGTGCCTTACCTAACGGAAGCACACATGAGTAAAACTGGGCAATCCTCTAGGCTTCAGTACAAGGGTTGAAAGACAAACTAATGCAACACAATTACAGTATATACAGAAAATAATAATGAACAATTAACATTACTATAACAAAGGACACCAGTGGAAAAATTAACAAAAATAAACTAAAAACAACTGACAAATTTAAAGCTAGGGACAAACCCCATTCAAAATCTCAACACTTAATGGATTGAGTCCTTAAGTCCTGATGTCTGTGAATGTTCAAAGAAAATGAAGACGCAAGAGCTTTAGGACAGTTTGTAAAATTAGCATGAATGAGATAATGTAAAGTTTCTCTTTTATGGATTAGTAGAAAAATAGTCAAATTCACTTGCAAAGGTTAGTACACTCAACATTAGTGTAATCAATAAAGAATAACGGACTACACAATACTCAAAAGTTAACAAAAAATTACATCAATACCAGAATCTGTTTGCATGAGCACAAGTTTCTTGCCAATCTTTCCTTTCATTTCTTAAAGATTGCACTCTGTTTAACAAATGTACCCATCATGTGTCACATAGCCTGTACTGCACACTTACCAATGCACAACCTCTGAAGCTCCAAAATAGCAGCACCCAAAAAAAAAAACAGCCACACGCACACAGAATGGCAGCTCCCATGAAAACTATTCACACAAAATAGTGACAAAATGTTACCACCAAAATAATCATATACATGTAACAAATCATAAACAAAAATAAACTATGTGTTACAAAGTAAAGAAACTTTATTAAACACAACTTACTAACATGTTCCTGACAGATGATTCATTATTTAACTGAAAGAATTCTGCTGGATCAACTTGCCATTGAAGAATTTTGAAAATCTGTTTTAGGTCCTACAGGATCCTTCCCTGCTGAAGACTAAAACGGCATTCACCATGGGATCATCCAAAGATGTCCAGTGACTATTTTCTTAAATAGGGCAAAATAATTATTTCCATAACATATCATAGCAAGTCAATCAAAATTAGCAGCAAAAACTAGTCAGTAATTAAGGAAAACATTAGAATGAAAACCTGCAGCCACAGCAACACTCCAGGCGTCTTCTGCTTTAAAGTACCTCTATCTAATGTATCTACACTATATTTGACCAAGTAAAGAAATAGAATAGCCGTTTCTAACAACTGGGTCAGAATGATCGTTTCAAGGTAGCTCACTACCACTCTTCTCTGAAATTGATAAAGCAGAATAACTTATTTTATACATCCATGCCCCAATTTTATTATTAGATTATTTGTGGATTAAATATAGAGCTGTTCATATTGACTCTAAATGGAATTAACGCGATTCCTCAAAAAACTGTCCTGTTAAGCGAAAGTGTCTTGAAACTGACATCCCCATTCCTCCCTAAAACATTCATTACTTCTCTTTAATGGTGAGGGTCGTGCCATCATCAGTCATGTACAAAGGGGGATGATGTAGAATTGTTTTGGTTTTTTTTATCATTATGCAGATAAGGCTGCATAAAATAAAAAGTCTGCTTTCACAAACTCAGTTTTGTTCCCTTAGACAGAAAAATTAAACCTTTTCATCGTGTATGGCAGTACTGCATTCCTGAAAATCTTTGTGTTGTGTTTATACTAATTAAATGAAATACTTTATGTCACATTTCATTTGCTTTTGGAAGGCAGTAAGGCAGAATTTGCCAAAAGTTTAATTGAACAATGTTCCTTCTACTTTCTGTATAGGTCTTAACTCATACATTTGAAAAAAAAGTATAACTGCAGTAATTTTTTTTTACTGCAGGGTAAGGTATTCAGTTTTAAAATCTGAAATAAATGTATAGTTTTCAAATCTAAAATGCATTTCATGGCGAATAAAATTATTATTCTTATCATTTAGCAAAATGAAGGTATTATAAGTTGGCAAATGTAAAATAAATCTGTCAAAAATGCAGAATCAGTCAAGATTTACATGTAAAAATTAAAAATGCAAATTACAGTGTGGCAGGTTGCCTGGCTGGTAAGGGAAATTCCCAGTTGGAAGACAAAGACCACCAGGGGGCATTTGACTATGTCTGCTGGAACACTTCCCTGCTAGATAGAACTGTACCCTATGAGGAACCATAAAACATTTCCTGAAATTAATAAAGGGCAAGCAACCCAAGATATGCCAGTTGTACCTGGCCTACTGACCACAGAGAGAATGAGGCCATAGAGAGCTGGTAAGAAGCAGCACAGGGTTCATGGCAGGAAAATTGTTACTGTTATAAGCATAAAGACAGAGAAAATGCCAGAAAATTGGTGCTTTCCTTCCAAAATAATAAATGGCCATGTGCAAACAATAATTATGGACAAATTTCCCAATTGGAAGAGGCAATCAATAATGTGTGTGAGGAACATGCAGGGAAACTGTCACAGCTAGAGAGAATTTTATCCTGCTGTTCCTATGGCTCAAATGTGTCTGATTCTGAACCTCACATGTAATTCTGGGTCTTGGCTTTGAAAACGACCTCAAGAATGTGTTTAATAGCTGCCTACATTGTTTACCTTAAGTGTGGTCTTGGCAGGAGAGTTTTGGGAAAAAGCTCACTTGTAGAAGGAAGAGACCAGGGTTTTGATAGAGATAGAGATAAACAAATAAATGAGTGGTGAGTGAGATTATGAAGGACTACTTTTTGAACAGGGTAAGTGGACAAGTAGGACAGACAGGGCAATTAAGTCCAGAAAAGCAGCAGAGTTTTTATTTTCATTTCAAATTTTTGGGTAATTTGAGTCTCTCTCTTTACTTTTATGTCCTTTGTTTCATGCTGTTGAATAATTGCATCTATTTCCATATACTTTGACTCTGTGATGTGATTTTGAGTTTGTGAAGATGTCAGGAGGGCACTCTCCTTAATACAACATCTGTAGTATGCAATATTAATTTCAAATTGAAATCTGAAACTGGTGCTTTATGAAATGCTCTTTTTCATTTAACTTTCATGCATTTAGCATATATATATATATATATATACAGTATACAGTATATATGGTGAAAAGAAACAGCTAGAACTGTACACATTTTTACAGTATTTTGTTAACTATACTACTATATGTAAACTCAGTTGCAAGACTTAACATATATAAAGTCTGGAAAAACTACAGCAAAACCTATTTTTTAATCAGATAGAACCATTAATTGCTTACTAGCAATAAACTCAAACCCATAATCCTGTTAGTGTAAAATTAAAACTAGACTTCTACCAGATAAATATTGTGTGTTACCCTTAAAACTAAATCTGAATACTGTACTCTAATACAAACATCCGTACATGCAAGGATGAAATTGCATAAACAAACCTGTGGGCAACAGCTCTTTAGCATTTAAAAAGGGTTTGTTATTTTTAACAAAACGTACTAATTATACTTAAATGTTCTGGAAATAATATGCATAATTATGGTCTGTAAATGTAGATCTCAGTAGTACAGGATATTTGTACTTTTATAGAAACTAGTGGAACATATGATTGGCTTTTTGGATTCAGATTAGCTTTCATGTATGTTTACTTTTTGGCCACAAATAAATAAAGTCCAATAAACATGTCTCAAAAGGTCCCTTTCACACCACACCAGCTGAACATTTCTAGTGTTTATAATATTTCTGTTTAGAAAATAATTCCTACCTTTAACTGCATCTTTTGTAGAAATGCAGCTGATAGCTAAACACAATGGGGACAACAAGACCTAAATAAAGTAGCACCTTCTACTCCAGGAGAGCAGAAGAGTAGGAGAGTTAGGATACATTAAATCACTATAACCTTAGTCGTCAATCTATTAACATATTGTACACACTGAAATAAACAGACAGTTAAAGTTTGTCTAATGTCTTACTTACTTAGACTTACTTTTCTAATGTACAGTTTAAAAAAATATGAATAGTACAGAAACCACATAGTGAGACAGAGCTAATCTCGGTACTTGGGTTTATTTTCCAGCCTGGTCACTGTCTATATAAAGTTTTTACATTTTCTGTGTAGCTGTGTTTGAGTACTCCAGCTTCATATCATATCCCAAAAATGTACCAGTTGGTCATCCACCCATCCTCCAACCTGCTGAATCTGAACACAGGGTCACAGGGGTCTGATGGAGCCAATCCCAGCCAACAAAGGGCAGGAACCAATCCTGGACAGGGTACCAACCCACCGCAGGACACACACAAACACACATCAAGGCCAATTTAGAATCGCCAATCCACCTAACCTGCATGTCTTTGGACTGTGGGAGGAAACCAGAGCACCCGGAGGAAACCCATGTAGACACGGGGAGAACATGCAAACTCCACACAGGGAGGACCCGGGAAGCGAACCCAGATCCCCAGGTCTCCCAACTGCAAGGCAGCAGCGCTGCCCAATGCGCCACCGTGCCGCCCACAAGTTGGTTAATGACACCAAATTAATTCAACTGGAGTGGGTGTTTTCTGTGTAGACTGATATGTCATGTAGTGTTTGTTACTTTGTGATTTCTTCTGAAATAGTACATTCAAAAACATTTGACAAAAACAGGTCATTCAATCCAGCACAACTCACCAAGCATTATTTATCTAATTTCTCCAAAATAACATTACATTTTGTTTTGAGCCCTATGCTCTACCACTCCACTTGGTAATTTATTTCATGTATCTATGGGTTTCTGTGTGTAAAAAACTTCTAACAATAGCATTAAATTTACCCTTAACAAGTTTCAAACTTGTCAAAGAACATATTTTAAATTAAACTGAGATCCATTGTACTAATTCTTTTCATAAGTTTACAAACATCAGTAATGCCATCTCTTAATCTCTGTTTGCTTAAAATTAGGTTTTAGCTCCTTTGATACCTTGCAGTCCTGGAACCAGCACGCTGCCTACCCTGGGAACCTGTACTGCAAGAATCAGGTGAAAAAAAATGAACAGATAGGTGGATACTGCAAGGACTGAATGTTCAACTCTGGTTAGCCTTGCTGCCCCACAGGTCCAGGGTTCCTTTACTGGCATGGTCTGCTTATTGGGTTTTCTCTGGCAATTTCCATTACCTTGCATATCCTACATTAGGTTAAATGGCAACTGTAAATTGCTTTTGTGTGGTTATCTATGTGTCCATGTGTTTGTGAATGTACTGGAGATCCACCTGGGGTTGGGCTGTCTGCTTCAGAAAATGAGTGAATGAATTTTGTTCCCATGGCTGCATTTGGTAGCAATGTTTTGCTACAGGAACAGCAAGCACAGGAGACAGAAATACATAAGGTGGATGATAAAATGATGTTTTTTAATTATCTTAGTTGTTTTGGGGGGTTTATAAAAATATGGGCTTAATCAGAGCATGTTTCTTATGCTCTGTCAGTGTTTGACTGGATCAATATTAGACAAATAATTGTTCAGTAAATAGTGAGTATATCTAATTGTTCAGAAAATAGTGAGTATATTCTGCTCACCACAACGATTTACCATTTAGGGTAAAGCAGTTTGGTAAGTAACCAAGTTATTGCCTGACGTTGTGTAACATCTTGTTTTACCACACTAGCCTGCCAAATTCTTGGTGCAAATTTTCCCTTGGAGAGACACCCAGCACTACAATGCTGTTAAGCCTTATGGTTATGTAGACTAGGCAACAGTGATAAATGTTTTCTTCACAGAACCTGACTGCATATCATTCTTTTTCTTCATTTCTCAGAAAGTCATATAGCTAAATACTTACACACAGAGGGAAATAAAAAATACTGAAATCAGCTGATGAGTGATGAGCTGTAGGTGTCTTTTACTACAAACACAACACATTGAATCTATTCTAAAAACACCTATTTATTTTAAATGGCAATATTACCAAATAAAATAGGCTTATCCATAGATCTGCTGCCATGAATGAAAAATTTGCTCAGGTGACTTACTGCTGAGCTTTCAGTTTCATGACTGATATCCTTGTTTTGGAAATGTGCAGTGATTGGTCACCTCTGAATGCAATACGATTTTCTAATTAATGTGCAAAGAAATCTATTATCTACAGTCAAATCAATTTGTGAAAGAAAACAGACTGTCAACAGTAGCCTCCACTGTTAATGACTGACAGGCCTTTGGAATGTATGCCAGAAGACCACTTGTGTACATCATCTATCTATTGATCTGATAATGCATTTTGCCTCCTAGTATTTCAAAACAAAATAGTTACTGTGCAGAAAGATTTTATTTTCACTCATGATATGGCAGGCAGTAATATATAAATGGATTTATTTTTTTTCGATTTCAAAAAGGATCCTTTATATCTAATAATACCACGCAGCTCTCAGCTTATCAACTGGAAATCATAGTGTTAAAAACCATATAGAGAACTACATTAAACGTTAAATGGCAGTTAGTCTGGACCTTACAGATTTATAGTGTCTGTAATTTTTTTTTTATCTTACCCATTAGTAAAACATTTATGGGGTGGTAAATTGTTTGGTTCTACTCCCTCTAAGCTCTGGAGATCCAGGTTCGACTCCCAGCTCTGTCTCTTTTTTCTTCCTATACTGTAAAATGTGAGCATTAACTGGTGTTGTCAATCAAGGGTAACACTGGAGTCAAAATGAAATATTGAAATCAGGCCACCCTGTTTACTCAAAATAATATGTTTTCTCAAATTAAAAAGTGCAAAATGGCACAACAAAAAAACAAAAACAAATGTAGTCTTAGGCTGCAGTTTAATGGCCCTGGAGTGTGGTCAGGCTTCTGGGTCAGAGCTCCATACCACAGGTGGCTCATCGCCCAAAAAAGATGCCTACTTTTGGGAGCGCCCTACTTTTATAGCTTGTGGACAAGAAGGGGTGGGGTCAGTTGCCCTTAGTTGGTGTCTTCTGAGAGCGGTGTGTGAAAAAAGAGACAGAAGAGGCTGTGATTAAGCCCCCTGGTGCTAGTACTTACCTCTGACGAGCCCAACCCTCATGACACGCATGAGTAACATAGGCAATCCTGTAAAGGAAATATAGGGGTTGGAAGGTTAGGGATAAACACAGTATATGCATGAAGTTGGTCTTAGCAAAAGCATATAAAGTACTAGTATTCATCTATTGGATGTGTCAGATGGGCACTTTTAGAAGTATACTTGAATAGGGAACAGCTTCATTTGAATGAATACACACCTATAAGAGAAAAAAATAACAAGGTTACTGTACTGCTTGGGTCTTACTAAGCACACATGTAAAATTTACTTAGGTAAAATGGGTTTTATGATATGTTCAACTTTACCACAAACAAAAGCTCACGCTCAGTGATCTTTCTTCTGCCCAAAGATATCTTGGTCTTTAATCCTGACACTAAGTTCAATGGCCAGCTAAAGTTAAGGTAAAAATAACCTTTATTGGGAAATTAAACTAGTTATGTATATTACAGTGAAATAAAAAAAGAAAGCAAAAAATATACAGTTAAATGTAAAACACTCCATTATATAAACTGTGTGTGGGATTTTGCTTTAATTCTAATTTAGCTTCTCTTTACTATTAAATGGTATAAGTGCTAAAGTGCAAATGATCTTTTGTTGCGCCTTGTTTTTATTTTGTATTGCACAATTGTATTCATTGTCAAAGAATTAATGGAATTTACAGTGCAGAACGGTTAAAAATTTGAGGCAGTTCTGTTAAGTTTTGCATATACTGTTATTGTACGACATGCTTTAGACTGACCCCCCAACAATCTGTTCACTGCTTTAGCGATCCTTTGAAGTTTAACTTTATCTTAAATGATACTGTATGTTTCCAAAAACAAAGACAAAACAGTGCAAAACAGATTCCATGTGAAAAAAAAAACTTTTTTTCCTAAATGTCTTTACCAATCTTCCTCTTCTTTTGGCTACTCCCGTTAGGGGTTGCCACAGTGCATCATCTTCTTCCATATCTTTCTGTCCTCTGCATCTTGTTCTGTCACCTGCATGTCGTCTCTCACCACATCCATAAACCTTCTCTTAGGCCTTCCTCTTTTTTTCTTGCCTGGCAGCTCTATCCTTAACATCCTTTTCCCAATATACCCAGCATCTCTCCTCTGCACATGTCCAAACCAACGCAATCTTGCCTCTCTGACTTTGTCTCCCAACCATCCAATTTGAGCTGACCCTTTAGTGTACTCATTTCTAATCCTATCTATCCTCGTCACACTCAGTGCAAATCTTAGCATCTTTAACTCTGCTACCTCCAGCTCTGTCTCCTGCTTTCTGTTCAGTGCCACCGTCTCCAACCCATATAACATAACTGGTCTCACTACCGTCCTGTAGACCTTCCCTTTCACTCTTGCTGATGCCCGTCTGTCACAAATTACTCCTGACACTCTTCTCCACCCATTCCACTCTGTCTGCACTCTCTTTTTCACCTCTCTTCCACAATCCCCATTACTCTGTACTGTTGATCCCAAGTATTTAAACTTATCCCCTTTCACCAACTCTACTCCATGCATCATCACCATTCCACTGACCTCCTCTCTTTCACACACATGTATTCTGTCTTGCTCCTACTGACCTCATTCCTCTCCTCTCTAGAACATATCTCCACCTCTCCAGGGTTTCTGCAACCTGCTCCCTGCTATCGCTACAGATCACAATGTCATCAGGAAACATCATAGTCCATGGGGACACCTGTCTAATCTCATCTGTCAACCTGTCCATTACCATTGCAAATAAGAAAGGGCTCAGAGCTGATCTCTGGTGTAATCTCACCTCCAACTTAAATGCATCCGTCACTCCTACCACAGACCTCACCACTGTCACACTTCTGTCGTACATATCCTGTACAACTCTTACATACTTCTCTGGCACTCCCGACTTCCTCATACAATACCACAGCTACTCTTGAGGCACCCTGTCATATGCTTTCTCCAGGTCCATAAAGACACAATGCAACTCCTTCTGGCCTTCTCTATACTTACCAATATCCATCTTTTTTTACATACTGATCCTTTAAAACACTTAAAGTATAAAGGTTCAGTTTGTAACTGTTGTACCTGCAGTAAGTAAACTAAAAGGACCTCTGCCAGAGTCAGACATTTTCCCTAAATATAGTCGCATGATATTTAGAATATGTACCACTTTGCCTTATGCAGTTTTGAGCAGTAGTTCTTACTACAATGCTTGGGTTCATGACATATAAGGGGGTTCTTTAGTATGGGGTTAGGAACCAGGAGAGATATTTCACTTATTTGGAACATTGCATAAAAAAGTGAAAACGCAGCATCTGTTGGTTTCCCTGCGAGAATACACTTCTGTAAAACTAATTAATGTATTCCTTCCATACACTGAAATTGATTTTTGGCATCCAGTGCTCCCCTTATAGAACTAGCTTAAGACAGGAGAAAACAAGCCCTCTCCAGCATGGGATATTGTTGAGTAATATTTTTTGGTGAAGGAAGTGGTAATTTATTTTGATTTAGCTGTTACTACTTTTTTCTTGTTATTAAGGATTTGACTTACTACCCTAGAGAGGATACAGTAATGTAAGGCAGCAAAAAAGGATTTGCTTTGTGGGATTAATATATAAAATGTAGGTTGGGTGGCATGCTGCTCTTAAATCACAGATCTCACAATCAGTTATTTTGTGGTTTATATCCTGCTGATTTTTCAAATCTTTACTTTCCCTATCTTATATAAAAATACAGAAAAAACTCTACAAATAATTCCTCTAGCAGTTATCAATTCACAACAAAATGATGCAGAGTCCTACATTGCTTTATTTCATCTCTAGTTATTCATATATATATGATTAATAAGCATTCTCAGGCATACAGTTACTTAGCAACAATGAAGCAATCTATTCCTAGAGAAGATGATAAAGTACAGGTATACATTAAATTTCACATTCAACAATCACACTGACCAGCCTGGGTGTATAGTTTATAATTCATCTTTCTTCAAACTTTCAAACCTGATTATTTAAATTCTTGGCCACAGGAAACTAGGAGTTAATAAATCAATAGTATTTTGCGCTGGTGTCATATACATGCCACACTGTCATTCACCAGAAACAAGGAAAAGTGCAGATTTCACAGAACGTGCCCATCGTGATTTTCAAGCCATTAAAAATATAGCTATGAATTTGTAGCACTTACCACTAAGCCACAGCTATGCCCTGACACTTTATAATTTTCTTTAAAACGGTTTAGAAACTGAGAATGGATACACGTATATTTACTATCAGTGACACTCTACAGAAGAAAACAGAGATTTAAAAAGTGTTAAAATATCACTGCAACTATTTTCATTCTGACCACTTTGTGCATCAGAAGAAAGTCTTTAATTCCACTACTGTGCCACCTAGACACTCTCTATATTTTTGAATTTCAACAAAGCCTGACAATACATCAAGCAGCTCAAGAACACTATTGTTCAGGATTTAGTAAACAAGAGGTAAAAAGCATCACTTCTGAATTCATCTGCAGTCTCCATAGATGTTCTTCGAAACTTGCCATGGCAATGATGTTCGTAGGTAATTACTTTAAGCTAGGGTTTTATGTTCATTTCAGCAGCATCTCTCCATTATCGAACAGACAATAACATGCAGCCTTTCATTACTAGACAGTCCTTTCAAGTAAACCGTGTGTGTGCTCGTCTGTGTGAGTGGCATAACATTGTAAGCATGCATTCATCTTAATTTGCTGCATGCTGGCTCGTGTGTCCAAATCCATTTTATATTATCTTGTGTTGCAGATTCAGCTGGACCAGTTTCAGATTTAATCAACTTAATGGAAATTATAACATAAAAAAGGTACAAAGTACTTGAATGCCTTTGTGAATCACCTGTTGTTTTATATAAACTAAATGTTTAAATCCTCTGCAGTTCATTTCACTCTCCCTCAAGTAACCAAATTAAAACCCGCAAGATGTTGACAATCTGCATTTTTAGATATTCTTTTTTAGAGCTAATCTTTCAGATCTTCTTTAAAAAAAAAACTTAAGTAGAAGATACTACCAATTATGCACCCTCACTCCATATTGTCATTTTGTCAAAGATGAACAGGCTTAATCAAGCCCACCTGCCTAGACCTGGCATCAATTACACACCATAATCTATGCTGCATTAATAATCATCCACTTTGGCCTTTATTATGGGCCGCAACAGTTTATGTGAAGTCCCTGTCTGATTTATTGCATTCATGCTGAGTAATTTCTTTTCTGTTTTATATATTAGGACCAAGTTAGCAATTTGCTTTCTTGAGATGTCACTTACAGATTGATTTATTAAAAATTTAGTTAAACTTTACAAAAATCCTATGTTGTTTACTGTATTTACAGTAGAGTGGAACAAGTTATCTAGTTCTTAACTGTTAAGATATTCCTTATTTAAGCAATCGGTGTTAAACATAATGCACGATTTTAACATTTTATTTAGAGAAAAATATCTAATTTTATTGTAATGAAGATGGAAGATTGAGATCAGGTAATAACTAAAGTAATTTCATAGTAAATGTTACTTATGATGAATTACTTTACTGTGATGTAGGGCAAAAAGCAGGGATACCCCATATTAGTACCTAGAGTATTCCCAAAACTGCAAGCTGTAGGATGTCACACAGATGCTTTAACATCGTAAAATACTATTAATGTGAATATTTCATTCTCTCTTTTCATAGCATAACATAACAATATCAAATCCATGTAATCCAATTTAAGGGTCATGTGTGGCTCAAACTGGGGTATGAGCACATTCACAAATACATGCATACACAAACTCATGGGGTTCAAAGTCTGTCTCGTAGGACGTGAAAGTGTCTTTCTGAGAAAGCCACATCTCATCTCTCAGAACAGGTCTTGTCTCGTCCCAAGATTTTTTTATATAATAGAGAGATGTACATTAAAGGACCATCAACAACAAATCAAATCAAATTAATAATATATTGAACAATTATGATAAAAGTAAAGATGAATAAATCGCTTCAGCTGCATGAATAAAAGGTAAAGTACACTTCCGGTTAACCGAAATAGCCCAAAAGTTGATAGAAATCTACATTTTATACCTAATACTTGTATGCAAAATTTGGTTTACCTAAGTGAAAGCGTACTCAAGTTACTGTGTTTACATACACACACAGACACACAGACATAATTCCAAAAATGGTATTTTTGGACTCATGGAGGTCTAAAACATCGAGATTCATCAAAATCTCAAAATTGAATTTTTGGAGGATTCCAATACTTTCCCTATACTTCATATACAAGAAAGTCAGGGAGGTCTACAATGTCGAGACTCATCAAAATCTGCGACATCAAATCTTTGGACGATTACAATACTTTCACTATACTTTGTATATGAGAAAGTAAAAACATTGGGGCAAAGGTGTTTAAAGCTAAATAAAGTGCTATGAAACAATGTATTTGGTTTCAGCTATCTTGTACGATCTCATGGCAGGAGGGCTGTGACTCACTCATATTGGCAAAGTTTTGCAATGTTTTATTTTATTGAGATGCTTTTCCAAGTGTTTACTTTTCAGTTGTTACTTGTTTTGGTGGGTTTCTGACATAAGTCTCATGTTCAGCAAATGAAATACCTACAGCCCAAGGTCCACTATTTTCCCCTAAAAACACCTTTGATTCATTTGTAGTGAGATTTGAGTTGGTGCCTTTCCATCTTAAACTACTAAAATAATAAGTGTCTGTGCATCCATCTAGTTGTTATGTCTCTCATTCCAATAGATGATGAATCACAAACATTAGTAGTAATAACATGTATTGCATTTTTCATTCCAACAGATGGTGTATCACAACCATTAACACTGCTTTTATGAATCCTATACCACATGTCATACAACAGAGACATGTGCATTACATTTGTTATTCCAAAAGGTGGCACATCACAAACATTTGTACTAATGCATTTTATTGCAACACTTTTGTCATATGCCATTCTTTGGAATTTCAAGTGCAATGCATTGTATTTCTACATGCATTACAAAATACATTTCAATAGATGGTGCGTTGCAAATCCTAATACTGAGGTCTGCGCTGATTACTTTTCAAAAACGTCTTAGATGGGTAGCACAACTAGTCTAAATAATAAGGCTGCCACCAAAGAGTAAATGTGGCCTTTTTTTTTTTTGCCAAGTGAGCTAGCTCTAGAAGTGGCCTGATCTGACCAATCGGTAACATTTTTTCACCATACTCCACAGATGAAGCAGTACGTTTTGTAATATCTCTTTTAATCTTTTTTCTCTACAGTTTCATTTTGCCATAATGTTTGCCTGTGTTTCATCTCCCCATAATGTCTTAATCAGTAACTCCACTGATTCAATTTTGCCTTTAACAAATTCTAAGCTGGTATTTCTTGGCCCTGATGAGAGATTATAATCATACAATATGATATTTAGAATTGAGAAGTCCAAGTCTTCAATGTAAATAGTTTATCACTATATTTATGGCTCCATAAAGTCTACACAGTGCATGCAACAGGAAGCATCTAACCAGTTAGAAATACCTGGCAGGCTGTTATTCCCATAGTAAAGCTCGCATGGAAGAATGGAACACAAAAGGTGGCATTTACTAAAATGTCAATAAATAAAAGGTGTCATTGCATATTTTGTCTCATATTCATCTTAAATAAATTTAATTGAGAATATAGGAAAAATATGGTAGCAATTCTAACTTTAATTTCCAATTCTTAGGAAGACATGTACAATTCACAGCATCCATATTACTACAGCATCCACCATAATAAACCAACTAGCTACATGAATTCTAATTTTTAGGCCTTGTGGATACTACTGGATTATAGTTTATCATATGGCAAGGTGAAAATTAGTGACTGAGAGTAAGGTAATCATCTTGCTTCAGTAGCTGTTTCACTGAAGCAAGGTAAAATTGTGCAGAACTTAAACACTGTTGACTGGATATTGTGGCAGAGAGATGAGCAAGGACAGCATTTTAGAGCAGTGTCGTCTTGTACTTCCCACTCCTACATTCTCTCAACATCTTGATTGTCAGACCAAGATGAAAAAGAGCAACCAAAAGTCACCTGTACTTCTGCCTTACAGTGCTTTTAACCCTGGCTGTTGCCCTACTACATTTTATATGCTCACTCAGTACCAGGAAACTGCCAACTAAGGCATTCTTAAGGCATCTCCTGTCACTTCCAGCGAGGCTGCACCACGCATGTTAATCATTTCCATCTGTCAGGATGTTGGGAAAGATCCTAAAGGACATCTTTGTTTATATATCATGACACACTCCGAAAGGTTTTTCCCTCTGTTGTTGATTGTGTATGTTATGTTTTTACTGATGTATTTCTTTTAAGTTGAATGTTTGCCTACCTGATGCCTGAACATCCTTGCATATTTTATATTGAGTTGCTTTAACCAATATTTGCATGATTTATTCTTCAATTTTAAGGGATGCATTTAAGAGTGATTTATAAAAACTGTTTCTCTTACTTTATTGGCCATAACTTTATTGAAGAAAAAATAGTGTATTTGCCTTTGTAAAAGTTGCTTTCAGTCTGGGCTTGGTTCTGAGGAACTAAAGGTGACACACTCACCCCTTTACTCTCCATAGCTGCCCATAGCCAGTCCTCTGTCAAAAATGATGTTGCCATCTTGTTGAACAACTTGAAGTTCTTTGTGAAATAGCTGTCATACTGACACTACAAGGCACACTGAAGCAACTGAGCAACAGCAGCAGTAATCGGCAAAAGTTGCCATTTGTTTTTCACCTGAATGTTTAATGATGGGGACTACTTGAAGAAACTGACTGCTAAAGTGGCATTCTGCTTGAGGTCTGTCACAGCCCAGTGGAATACGGGACACATTTGCTTACTTAACAAATGATGTATCTCAGTTGCTAGAATTCTATCATAGTGCAGCCCTTAATGAGCAAAAAAATAATTATAATGCAGTAATATAATTTTTTTAAGCACACTCATTTGACAGTTGACAGCTAACACTGGACTGCCAACATTACTAGCAAACAAAGAGATACATAAACAGATAACAAAGAAACTGTGTTACAGATAGACATGAATGGCACTATGAAGAAGACAGATAGTAAAGGAACCTTAGATAGATAAGAAAAGCATTATAATGGAGATGGATACATAGATAGAAAAATGTGTTATCACTATAGTTACTAAAATTTTTTGCCGCTGTTAGTGATATGAATCAATCATTTCCTACAAATAATTATAATTAATTAGAACTGTAAAAAAAATCTAAGTCTAAGTTTATGAATTAGTTGCATTTGAGCAGTACCTAATCCAATGATCTACCATTTTAATTAAGTTTACCTTATAGTCAAGACAGCTTTTGGAAAAAAAACAAATGTAATGCATACTGTATGGAAAAATTATTCTTGTGCTCTCAAACAATATGGACATTGACAATTCGAAACAATTAATTATTTTGTGTATTTTAATACTTTTTTATTGTGTTTCTCCAGTTCTTTGTACTTAAATGTCAATATTGTTTGATAACTATAAACCTTTTCATGTATCCCATCTTTTCCCCTCTTTACCACCAAAAATGTTGATACTTTTCCAGCAAACACACAGTTTTCAACCTAACAGATAATATAACAAGGGATCCTTATCATCTTGGACCCTCACAAAAAGCACAACATCTAAAAAATTTTATATTAAATTATTCTATTATTATATCAAATTCACAATATACTGTACTGCTGTTAGAGTGTGGCATTAAAAAAATAACAGGGAACTATTGACAGGAACAGGCAATTTATCTCAACGTGGCTACTGAAGTTCTGTTCACCTAATGTGCCCAAAGTAACGTCAAGCTGAGAAATGAAAAGCCCCATCATGCTTCTTCAGTTATGTAACTAGCTAATTTGTTCAGCATGTCTATAAGTTTTCTGAGTCAGGAAAAATTTTCTAACTTTAGAGTGAAAGTAACTCTTCACCTGTGCCTCTGTGTTATTCTCAAAATACTTAAATGATATTATTTTATCTCATTTTGTCATTTCACTTCTTTTTTATTTTATTAATTTGTAAATTACATTAAAGTAAATAAGGCATAAATCAATGAAGGACACAAACACTACAGAAGCTCATTGATTTATGTTTCACATTAATCTCAGCACCAACTTAATTTCACTTGTTAACGTCTATGAAATTAGGTTGAAATATGGAGACCAAGGCTGTAGTATTGTGCATAAGGCCACACACGTGCGTTACACAGCTCTAGCATGTCCTTTGCATGTCCTTTCTAATCGCACATATAACCCTTTGTAATTATATCTAATGTCTTTCTTTCTTTGGATAAAATTTAGCTTTTATTTATGAGCATTAAATTTAATTTGCCATATACAGTATCTGCAGAGTTTCATATTGTCGCAGGTGGCACTTTAACAAGATGGAACAAAAATGGTAAGAAATTAATGTGTTTGCAAAAAAAAATGATTTAGTACATCATAAATAAATGCACAAAAGAGAAATAGGCTGGAAAACCTAAAATATGAAATTAAAGAGAAAAAAGGGACCCCCAGGAGAAATAAGCCTTACTACAAAATCTTGTATACCAGGCTCATCCTCTGTCACACTGTTCAAAAATATAGTATACAAACTCCGAACAGCCTGTTGCACACCACCCTGGAAATATTAACCCATGACCAATTCTCCCTCCTAACTCTGTGGTTGAAGGACCTGTGTTCAAGGGGCCATGTTATGTTTCAGGTTAGAACTACTTCTAGGGTAATCCCCTGAGCCACTTTTTCGGTGAGCATGCCTCCAGCACTCCCTCTGATGACCTTAGGTATCCTTGCATTGGTAATATAAGTGTTTTCTGCCTTCTAAGTTCTGCAGCAGAACCCTACCTATTTCATACAAAATCCATTTTTGGGGACTCTCACGGGATTTCACTCATTCCCCCATGATGTCCTGAAAAAACTTTTCTCCTAGGAATAAATACAGTTAGGTCCATAAACATTTGGACAGAGACAACTTTTTTCTAATTTTGATTCTGTACATTACCACAATGAATTTTAAATGAAACAACTCAGATGCAGTTGAAGTGCAGACTTTCAGCTTTAATTCAGTGGGGTGAACAAAACGATTGCATAAAAATGTGAGGCAAATAAAGCATTTTTTGAACACAATCCCTTCATTTCAGGGGCTCAAAAGTAATTGGACAATTGACTCAAAGGCTATTTCATGGGCAGGTGTGGGCAAGTCCGTCATTATGTCATTATCAATTAAGCAGATAAAAGGCCTGGAGTTGATCTGAGGTGTGGTGCTTGCATGTGGAAGATTTTGTTGTGAACAGACAACATGCGGTCAAAGGAGCTCTCCATGCAGGTGAAAGAAGCTATTCTTAAGCTGCGAAAACAGAAAAAACCCATCCGAGAAATTGCTACAATATTACAAGTGGCAAAATCTACAGTTTGGTACATCCTGAGAAAGAAAGCAAGCACTGGTGAACTCAGCAACACAAAAAGACCTGGACATCCACGGAAGACAACAGTGGTGGATGATCGCAGAATCATTTCCATGGTGAAGAGAAACCCCTTCACAACAGCCAACCAAGTGAACAACACTCTCCAGGGGGTAGGCATATCGATATCCAAGTCTACCATAAAGAGAAGACTGCATGAAAGTAAATACAGAGGGTGCACTGCAAGGTGCAAGCCACTCATAAACCTCAGGAATAGAAAGGCTAGATTGGACTTTGCTAAAGAACATCTAAAAAAGCCAGCACAGTTCTGGAAAAACATTTTTTGGACAGATGAAACCAAGATCAACTTCTACCAGAATGATGGCAAGAAAAAAGTATGGAGAAGGCGTGGAACAGCTCCTTTTCCAAAGCATACCACATCATCTGTAAAACACGGTGGAGGCAGTGTGATGTCTTGGGCGTGCATGGCTGCCAGTGGCACTGGGACACTAGTGTTTATTGATGATGTGACACAGGACAGAAGCAGCCGAATTAATTCTGAGGTGTTCAGAGACATACTGTCTGCTGAAATGCAGCTAAATGCAGTCAAATTGATTGGGCTGCATTTCATGATACAGATGGACAATGACCCAAAACATACAGTCAAAGCAACCCAGGAGTTTATTAAAGCAAAGAAGTGGAAAATTCTTGAATGGCCAAGTCAGTCACCTGATCTTAACCCAATTGAGCATGCATTTCACTTGTTGAAGACTAAACTTCAGACAGAAAGGCCCACAAACAAACAGCAACTGAAAGCCGCTGCAGTAAAGGCCTGGCAGAGCATTAAAAAGGAGGAAACCAGGCATCTGGTGATGTCCATGAGTTCAAGACTTCAGGCTGTCATTGCCAGCAAAGGGTTTTCAACCAAGTATTAGAAATGAACATTTTATTTCCAGTTATTTAATTTGTCCAATTACTTTTGAGCCCCTGAAATGAGGGGATTGTGTTAAAAAAATGCTTTAGTTGCCTCACATTTTTATGCAATCGTTTTGTTCACCCCACTGAATTAAAGCTGAAAGTCTGCACTTCAACTGCATCTGAGTTGTTTCATTTAAAATTCATTGTGGTAACCAAATTTAGAAAACCAAAACCAAAATTAGAAAAAAGTTGTTTCTGTCCAAATATTTATGGACCTAACTGTACTTCCTCCCAATTACCGCTTAGAAAACATAAACTTTCTAGAATTTTGATATACTTTATTAATTTATTAATTAAGTAATTGCATGACATTTGTGGGGGTCAGAGCGAATACTGTATATACTCACGTATAAGTTTTCCCACATATAAGTCAGGGCTTGATTTTACCATATAGTGTCCGATATTTTATAATGCCGGTCGTACAAGTCGAATGCTATTGGTCCAAGAGATTATGATATGCTAACGCCCACCTGAGAGAGTAAACACGGATCACACTGCCTTTTTTTCTGTGTATTATGCTTATGTGACTACACGGTAATACCCGAACTATTCCGAAGCGACTTTGCACTGTTTTGTGTTTTTTGTATCTCACACCCTCATACACCTTTATCATAAGAGCCTCCCTTATCTACGATGGAGTATTCGATCAGAAGAAGATATGAAGCTGGTTTTAAATTATAAGATGTTGAAGTGGCAAAAAAAATAGGTAACTGCGCTACTGAAACAAAACTCGATGCATCTGAGTGCGAGATTGGAGGAAGCAAGAAGATGTAAAAAAAAAATTAAGTGTCGTATTTTTGCATGGGCGTATAAGTCGAGGTCTGATTTTATGATTGATTTTTTGGGTTTCAAGACCCATCTTATACATGAGTATATGCGGTACTTAACGATTCTATAGAGACCCTGAAGCAATTTTCAGGTTAAGGGCCTGAAACAGAGTAGGATCCCTTCTGGCATTTGAACCGGAAACCTTCCAGTGCAGTTGGGTGCTTACTCACATTTTGTTCAACATGGAACCCTCTTTTTAGAGTTATAAAATTCTTACCTGGCATTTGACCTACACATTTACTATTTTGAGTCCTCTTAAAGTATGGCCTGTAATGGGTCCAGCACCTATTTCTTCCCCTTTTTCTGGACATTTTAACACCAACACCTCCTTGCCAGGCCAGCACTGTTTCAGAGTATAGATAACATTTGATAGGTATGTATTAAATGAAACTCAATTAATTTAATCACTGCTTTTTTAAGAGGTTGTACATTTTCTTCCCAAATATTGTCAGTTCTCAAAAAAGAAGAAAAAATGCAATCATCTTGACAAGATTATGACTAATTACAACAGATTCAGTGGTTTCTAGTTTCATGTATTATAGGTAGATTTCATTCTATGTAATATAGTCATTTATTCAAGTTATTTTGTTAACTGGGATTTTTTAGTATTATTCATTAATTCTAATTCTAATAATGTTATACTACAACTTATAGTAAGAATGTCTGTTAGGTTTTACTTGAATTTATCATCTTCTTTTAAAAAAAATTATATATAATAAATTAATAATAAATACATAATTTAAAATCTGGAACTAACTGGTCTTAGCTCACCAGAATCTAGTCAATCTCTGTGTTCATTTTAAGAAGAAAATAAAGCAGATAAAATGTACAAATGCTTAAATTTAAGTAGCAAGCACTAATATGTTGGAATAATTTACTGTAAATGCATCTATTTGAAAATAGTTTGCTGTCTTGTTGTGTCTCAGAATAATTGTTTTATGTTACTTGATATTTTTCTAGAGTGTGAATGTGTTATTTTGCAGTATTTTTATTGAAGGCATTTATAAGATTGTATTACCATCACCTATAGTCAAGTACCATATTTTTAAAACTAAGCACAAGAATCAGAAAAAAGGGAGAAAGCATGCTCTTTGCACTAACACAGAAACTCAGGAGCAGCTCTGTAGAATGGTAAGCACACTCTCTCAGGGTTAATAAGGGGGAAGAGACCAAATACAGGAGGTCGATGGAGAACTTTGTTTTTTGGTACAAAGAGAATTGTCTGCCTCTTAACATCAGCAAAGCCAAGGATCTCGCTATTTTATTTTCACCACACCAAAGAGCCTCTGCGCCCGGTCACTATTCAGGGAGCTGTTGTAGAGCTGGTGCACTTCTACAAATACTTGGGGGTCCATGTTAATGACAGGTCCACATCTTCTGTCACTATGTGACGGCCAGTGTAATTTTCTATGCTGTGGTATGTTCTATGCTGTGGTATGTTGGGCTGGTAACATCACTTCAAGAGAGGCTCAAAAAGCTAATTAAAAGAGCAGGCTCAGTTATGAGATGCACTCTGGACCTGCTGGACTTAGCAGCAAAAGAGAGAATTAAAACAAAAATGAGTGCCATTATGAACAGTGCTGCACTTTCCCTCTCTGACACACTAACACGGAGGACTTTCAGCCAACAAATTATTCAGCAGAAGAGCGTCAAGAAATGTTTCTGGGGCTCTTTTATACCAACAGGAACACACTTACGTAATGCCTATTGTGACTGTGAATGCCAAGTCAGGAGTTTTTCTTTCTTTTTAATATATTTATTTATTTTTAGTCATTCTGGTGTTTGTTCAGACTATAGTATGAGTGTCTATCTATCTATCTATCTATCTATCTATCTATCTATCTATCTATCTATCTATCTATCTATCTATCTATCTATCTATCTATCTATCTATCTATCTATCTATCGTGAAAAGCCACATTTCCCTCTGAGGATAAATACAGTTATATCTATCTATTCAAAAGAATCCAGGATTCAAAAGAATTAAATCATGCCCTCTTTGTCTGAGGAATTCTGGGAGCAGGTCTCTAGTGCAGTCTACAATGTCTTGCAAGGTAGAAGCCTAAGGAGAGCTTTGTGTTCTGCTTTAAACATTTACTTCACAGTGAGGCCTGGAAATGTTACCGGCTACTGGATTGTGCCTAACTGATTTCTTTATGTTATGTTTCTTTTTAGTTTCTACAAATGCTGCCTTGACCCATCCTCTCCAACCAGAATGCACCCTCCTAGTCACAATTTTCAGATCAAAAGTAAAATTCTCACTCGATGAATTGTTAACTTATTGTTTTCAGTCATCCATTATTTTAGCTTAACCT